>NC_086107.1:84362786-84512786 GCF_963921235.1 Mobula hypostoma | reverse complement strand
TATTCATGTGTATGGCTAAATGACAATTAAACATAAATTTGAACTTGAACTCAATGATTTGGCCTCCACAGCCGAGTGTGGCAATATATTCCACAGATTCATTACCCCCTGGGCTGAAGAAATTCATCCTGATCTCTCTTCTAATGGGACATTCCTCTATTCTGAGCCTGCGCCTTCTGGTCCTAGACTCCCTCCCTACAGGAACCATCCTCTCCACATCCACTCTATCCACGCCTTTCAGTATATGGTAGGTTTTAATGAGATCAATCCTCTTACCTTTCTGAGTCTATCAATCACAGGCCAAGAGACATCAAACGCTTTTCATACGTTAAGCTTCTCATTCCCTGGATCATTCTCGTAAACCTTCTCTGGACCCTCTCCAGGGTCAGCACACCCTTCCTTCGATAGGGAACAAACTTGCTCATTATGTTACAAATGTGGTCTGACCAATGCCTTATAAAGCCTTGGCAGTACATCTTTACTTTCATATTTTAGTTCTGTTGAAATGGTTGCCTTTGTCTTCCCTACTACTGACACAACCTGCTCGTCAACCTTCAGGGAACCTGTATGGTTTGACTAACGCTTGGATCGTGGATTCTTCAACACATTCTCTGCCGCAAATGCAGAAACCTTCAGGTAGACCCAGGTGACTGTATAGGAATGGCATTCTCAGTTCTAAAGGACTGTCAGATTGCTCTGCATGAATTCATAGGCTCTTATTACAATATTGATGGAATTTCTATGCACTAATCTTAATTTCAAATCTATTCTCCTGCAGGTGTACATTAAAAAAATGAAATGAGTTCCTTCGACCTACCAACACAGGTATCTAATTTCAAAATTCAGACAACCAAATGCACTCTGGGAATGAATACGGAATGTGATGGGGCAGTTTTATTGACTATTTTTCTCACATTACAGCGTTATTTTTTTTAATAATATTCAGGCGGCTTTTCATCCACAGGCTGAGGCCGCAGCCGTTGTGTGACAGGTCGGAGCTGATGCAATTAGTCTGCATTTGTTAACCCGTTGTTGAGCCTGGCTTGGGTCTGCCTGCAGGACTGTATGCATTCTTTAACCCCATATTGAGCCTTCGTTCAGCTGCGCCAGCTGATAAAACAAACTCAGAGGCGAAGAGTGGCGGAGACCATAAGACCACAAGACATAGGAGCAGAGTTAGGCCATTCGGCCCGTCAAGTCTGCTCTATCATTCCATCATGGCTGATTTATTATCCCTCTCAACCCTATTCCCCTGCCTTCTCCTTGTAACCTTTGACATCCTTACTCATCAAGTCAAGTCAAGTCAAGTTTATTGTCATTTCAACCATAAGCTACTGGTACAGTACACAGTAAAAACGAAACAATGATCCTCCAGGACCATGGTGCTACAAGAAACAACACAAAACTACACTAGTCTATGTGAGACAGCACAAGGCTACACTAGACTATGTAAAACAACATAAAAACTGCACTAGACTACAGATCTGCACAGGACTACATAAAGTACACAAAACAGTGCAGGGCAGTACAATAGTTAATAAACAAGACAATAGTCACAGTAGAGGACAAATTACGATATAATAATAAATTATGTAGATGTCAGTCTAGACTCTGAGTATCGAGGAGTCTGATGGTTTGGGCGAAGAAACTGTTGCACAGTCTGGTCATGAGAGCCCGAATGCTTCGGTACCTTTTGCAAGATGGCAGGAGGGAGAAGAGTTTGTGTGAGGGGTGCGTGGAGTCCTTCACAATACTGTTAGCTTTATGGATACAGCGTGTGGTGTAAATATCTGTTATAGCAGGAAGAGAGACCCCGATGATCTTCTCAGCTGACCTCACTATCCGCTGCAGGATCTCGCGGTCCGAGATGGTACAATTCCCGAACAAGGCAGTAATGCAGCTGCTCAGGATGCTCTCAATACATCCTCTGTAGAATGTGGTGAGGATGGGGTGTGGAAGATGGGCTTTTCTCAGCCTTCGCAGAAAGTAGAGATGCTGCTGGGCTTTCTCGGCTATGGAGCTGGTGTGAAGGGACCAGGTGAGACTCTCCGGCAGGTAAACACCAAGAAATTTGGTGCTCTTAACGATCTCAATGGAGGAGCCGTCAGTGTTCAGCGCAGAGTGGTCGCTCCGTGCTATACCCTATACCCTATACCTATACCCAATGACTTGGCCTCCATAACCATCCATGGCAGTGAATTCCACAAATTCCTCATCTCTGTTCTAAAGGGACGCCCCTCTTTTCTGAAGCTGTTCCCTCCGGCCCTAGGAGAGATCCTCTGCAAGTCCACTTTATCTATGCCTCTCAATATTTGACAAGTTTAAATGAGATCCTTCTTCAATCTCCTCAACTCCAGCAAGTACAGGCACTGAGCCATCAAATGCTCCTCATGCATTAATCCTTTCATTTCCAGGATTATTCTCATGAAAATCCTCTGAACCCTCTCCAATGCCAGCACATCCTTTTTAAGACAAGGGGCCTAAGACTACTCACGATATACCAAGTGCGGTCTGACCAATTTCTTATAAAGCCTCAGTGTTACATCCTTGGTTTTATACTCCGAACCTCTTGAAATGAATGCCAACAATCATTTATATGAAGAGGTTCTAAAGACTCAGAAAGAGAGACAGGGTGGAGATCCTTTCACAAGTGTGGGCTTCAGGAAGATCTGAAGGTGTTTTGGTAGGACTGAGATGATTCCAAAGAACTCAAAGACCATCGTGGTTCATGGAAACACACACACAAATTTCTGGAGGAACTCAGCAGGACAGGCAGCATCTATGGAAATGAATAAACAGTCAACATTTTAGGCCAGGACTCTTCATCTGGACTGGAAAGGAAGGGAGAAGAAGCCAGAATAAGAAAGTGGTGGAAGGGAAAGGGGTGGAAGCTGGCAGGCTGTAGGCAAAGCCAAGTGAGGGGAAGGTAGGTGGGTGGTGGGGGGAGGGGTGAAGTGTGAAGCTGGGAGGTGATTGGTGGGAAAAGTAAAGAGCTGAAGAGGAAAGAATATGATATGAAGAGAGAGTGGACCATATTATAAGAGATATATATTAAAAATCATGTTCATTAGAGGTTGTGTTCAACGGTTTAGAAATCTACATCCTTCTGCAGCCTCTTGCAGTCCTGTGCATTGCAGCCTCCATACCAGACAGTGATAAAACCAGTCAGAAGGTTCTCCACTGTACGTCTGTAGAAATTTGCTGAAGTCTTTGGTGACTTCCCAAATTTCCTCAAACTCTGCATCTATGTGTGGGGGCCAGAATAGATCCTGTGAGATGTTGATGCCCAGGAACTTGAAGCCACTCACCCTTTCCACCAATGACCCCTCAATGAGGAATGATGTGTGTTCTCTTGACTTCCTCTTCCTGAGGTCCACAAATCAATTCCATGTTCTTACTGACGCTGAGAGAGCAGCTTTCTGAAAGTGGCCACACGGGTCGATACGGTGGTAAAGAAGGCACACAGCAAATTTGTCTTTAGTAGTCAATGCACCGAGTTCAAGAGTCAGAAAGTTACATTGCAGCTTTATAAAACCCTGGTCAGGCCGCATCCAGAGTATTGCATTCAATTCTGGTCACCCCATTACAAGAGGGGTGTGGGGGGCTTTGGGGAGGGTGTAGAAGAGAGTCTCCAGGATGCTGCCTGCATTAGAGGGCCTGAAGTAGCAGGAGAGGTTGTACAGACTTAGGGTTGTTTTCCCTGGAGTGAGAGGTGATTGGTAAGAATTGTGAGGTTAAGAGTCCATCTTATTGTGCTAGGGAACTATTTAATAGCCTTATGGCATCCATTAGTCTTGCGAGACCATGGATCTGTGCCTGGAAATTCTTGCTTCAGTCTCTCCAGGGCTCAGGCCTGGGCAAGGTTGTATGGAAGACCGGCAGTTGCCCAAGCAGCAAGTCTCCCCTCTCCACGCCACCGATGTTGTCCAAGGGAAGGGCAAGGGCCGATACAGCTTGGCACCAGTCACGTCGCAGGAGTTGCCAGAACGAGGTTGAAGGCAACGTCGGACTGCCTTGGGACTCCAGCTCTGGATTTTTCCTCAGGGTTTACTCCCAAAGCCTTTCCCATGAGTGAGTATGACTGCAAGGCAGCGGAGGTTTGAAATCAGAGTTTTCCCTCTCTTAGGTGGTCTGCCTCCCCAGGCTGATGAGCTCCATCTACCTGAATTATCTTATAACAATGAGGTAGAGCCTGTCCTTGATCCTGATGGCATGTGCTTACAGGCTGTTGTACGTTCTACCAGTTGGAAGAGGGAAGAAGAGAGAACATCTGAGGTGAGTTGGGATTTTTTATTATGCTGGCTGCTTTACTGAGGCAGACAGAGTCCATGGTGGGGAGGTTGGTTCCTGTGACATACTGAGCTGGACCCTTAACTCTCTGTGGTTTCTTCCAGTCATGTGCAGAGCAGTTGAGAATCTTGTTTCTTTTTCCTTTTTTGTGTAGGGAGGGGGTTGATATCTTTCCTTTTTTTCTGTATTTCACGGCTGTTTGGAGAAGCAAATATCAGAGTTGTATTGTACATGCATACCTTGACAATAATTAACCTTTGAACCTGTGATGCATCCAAGCAGGATGCTTTTTATGCTGCATTGATAAGAATTGGTGAGGGTCAAAGGGAACATGCAAATATGAATGCATGAAATATCTTTACTCAGGACAGGGCTATAATGTGGAAATGGCTTCAACGTGCTGATGTTGAGATGGCTATCACATAGATACCTGGATGGAAGTTGAGCATGAGGAGAAAAGGGAAAGAAAAATGAGATTGGGTTGAAGTTGAGTGTCCCACGTGAATCAAAAACATCACAGTAGGCTAACTGGGCCAAAAGGTTGTTTCTGTAAAGTAAAAAGTTTTATAAATAGCTGTAAAGAAGGATATATTGATCATTTCCAGAAGGCAGTTACTGAGGTACCACAGAAAAGATGACTGCACTTGATAAGAAATTATATCAGGGATAATGTGTTACTAAGGATGGCAGAAATGGGTGGCTGACAGCAAACACAGTCAGCATTAAAGGGTCATTTTCAGTTTGGCAGATTAGTTAGCATGTTTCACAGGGACTTCAGCCTGTTTCGAATTATGCTGAAGCCAGTGAGTGAACTAAAACCAAGTTTGCGGATGATATAGCGAGGAGTCAGAATCAGAACTGGATTTATTATCATTGGCATGTGAGAGGCGGGGTGGAGGTATGTCTCTACCAGGTCACCTTTGGGCAAGGTGGAGCACCTGCTTAGTCCCCACCACCCCGTCCCTGATCAGGGTTACAGGAAACCAAAGAAGCAGGTGGTGGATGGTCGTATGAGCAGCTGGAGCATTTCACAAATCGTGGTCATGCAACCATTGACACAGGGCAGACAGTCTCTGAACAGCATTGATAATGGATGGGTTCACCAGTCTGGTAAAGACACTGCTCAGAAGAAACAATGGCAAATCACTTGTGTAGAATTTGATGAGAATAATCATGGTCATAGAGCATGATCGCCCATGTCATACCACTTGGCACATAATGATGATGTCATACAACATGGCACATAATGATGATGATGATCTTTGACATGTTGTGAATTGTTTTTTTTTGCAGCAGCAGTACAGAGCAGGACACAAAAAATTACTAGAAGGCCATAAGATCATAAGGCAAAGGAGCAGAATTAAACCACTTGGCCCATTACATCTGCACTGCATTCCATCGTGGCTGATTTGTTATCCCCTCCCTACCCCAAACTCCTTCCTTCTCCTAGTAACCTTTGATGGCCTCAATAATGACGAACCTATCAACCTCCGGCTTAAGTTCCAATAATAAATAAATAAACAAACAAATAGATAAAGAGTGCTAAAGAAGAATTACAAAGTAGTGTTCATGGGTTCATAGAATGTTCAGAAATCTGATCGTGGAGGAGAAGAAGCTGTTCCTAAGATGTTGAGTGCAGGGCTTCAAGCCCCTGTAGCTCCTCCCTGATGGAACTAATGAGAGGAGGGCATGTACAGACAGGGTATGAGTGATGGATGGTGCCTTTTTGAGGCACCATCTTTGCAAGATGTCTTCGGTGGTGGGGAGGCCTGTGCCCACGATGAAGCTGGCAGAATTTACAACCTTCTCAGCCTCTTACGGTCCTGTGTAAAGAGATATAGATGCAGCAAGTAGGAAACTCGTTGCCAGAGACCCCTCAAGTGCCTCATCACACCTACTTGCTCAATCACTTCTCTCAAATTTTCCAACAGCACAGGAGCAAGCCATTTGGCCCTTTGATCGCCATGCTAATTCTCCCATTCTCCCATTTATTTCCTGTGACCTATTAAAAGTTCAAAGTTCAAAGTAAATTTATTATTACGGTATATATTGTACCCCTGTTGTGTTTCCCTCAATAATAAGTTTGGATACTATTGAGGGGGATGATGTACCGGGGGAAACAGTATACAAAATAAGTTCAATGATCTTGCACTGAAGTTACAGATTGGCAGGTAAGGTGGGCACCACTGGGTTACAGCTGAAAGAAGATCACAGCTGGGAGCTTAACATTGTAACTAAAGAACAGGCAGGTAGGTAGAGAGGATGGGGTGGCTCTGTTGGTAAAAAAGAAATCAGATCCTCAGAGTACTCAGAGTACCAGAAAGGGTACCAGAACCATCTTCTTTAATTTCAGAAAAATACTTTATTTATACCAATTATCCAAGAAATATAAGCGAATCTACTGTCAGGACAGAGCCTTCTGATGGTTGATGTAAGGGGAAGTGTGGGAGAGAAAACTCAGCTCATGGTGGCCTGGTGCCCAGATCACCCTCTAGGGTGCACAGAAAACAGTAACCTGCATCATATGACAATATAACCAAAACTCCATCCACCCCGATATTCTCTCCTCTTTGCCCCCCGCACTAGGCAGAAGATACAAAAGCCTGAAAGCACGTCCCACCAGGTTCAAGGACAGCCACTATCCCAGTACTTTCAGACAATTAATTGGTTGCCTAGTGTGATAAGATGGAAAGATGGACTCCTGATCTCACAATCTGAGTCCTCATGACTCTCCTCTGCTTGCACTGTTTCTCTGCAGCTAACACTGCATTCTGCTCTCGCTTACTGCTTGTCTTAGAATACCACAGCTGGTGAACTGATCTGTATGGATGACATTGAAAACATTCTACGTATGATAACAGTAGCTTTCTCCACGATAGCACAACATTATTACAGCTGGGATGGTGAATTATAAAGTGGCAGACAGTCAACAGCCCGGGGTCACCCCAAGCAGACAGGGAGACCACAAACCGGTCTGTAACACAAGATGCCAGAAATCAAGAGTAACACACACAAAATACTGGAGGAACTCAGCTGGTCAGCCTGCATCGATGGAGGGGAATAAATAGTTGATATTTTGGGATGGCACTTCCTCAGGAAAGACTTAGACAAAATGGTGACTGCTTATACCCCATCCATAGATGCTGTCTGACCTGCTGAGTGTCTTCAGCATTTTGTGAGCCACCCACTCTGTCTCTGTTTACTGATGGAATTCGCAGCTGTCCAACCTTGCATCACATATGGACAAGAAATGGAGGAGCATACACCTTCCCTGCGTTGATGGTATCTACATGTACAGACAGAGAATGGTGGAATATATACCTTCCCTGCATTGAGGGTATCTACAAGTATGGGCAGGGACTGGAGGGGTATTTACCTTCCCATGTTGAGGCTATCTATATGAGGCACTGCCTCAAGAAGGCAGTATCCATCGTCAAAGCTCCCCACCTATCCAGGCTAAGCTATCTTCTTGTAGCAACCATCAGGAGGAAGGTACAGGAGCTTTAGGACTCACACTACCAGGTTCAGGTACTGTTATTAACTCTCAACCATCAGGCTCTTAAACCAGAGGGGATAGTTTCATTCATCTTCACTTGCCACAACCTGTGGACTCACTTCCAAGATCTCTTCATCTCACATTCTCAATATTTGTTGCTTATTTATTATTATTATTATTATTAATTTTATTTTCTTTCTTTTGTATTTGCACAGTTCTCTTTTGCACACTGATTGCCCACCATGTTGGTGCAGTCTTCCAGTGATTCTATCATGGTTATTGGATTTTCCTGAGTATTCCTGCAAGAAAATGAATCTCAGGGTTGTATATAGTCATAGTCATAGTCATAGTCATAGTCATACTTTATGGTGACAGATATGTACTTTGATAAATTTACATCAAAATTCGATCTTTTGAAGTACAGAAGCCTAAAGCCCCACACCAGTAGGTTCAATGTCAACTACTTCCCTTCAATCAGTTGGTTCTTGAACCAACCAGCAAAACCCTCACTACCTTTGAATCATAACACTGTGACCCCTTTGACCACTTTACCGTACCATTGGTTATTAAAAAATCTATTTGTGTTTCTTGAAAAAAAATCTATAGTTTATGTTTAATTTGTGTTTTTCTTGTGATTGCTGCCTATCTATGCTCTGTGCCTGGGATGCTGCATCAAGTAAGGTTGTACTTATGTGTATGACAATAAATTCAATTTTGACTTTACCATGAATAGAGCATGTGCAAGCCACTGTGCTGTTTAAATGGTGGGCTCTGACACAGAATTAGTGGCGTAGTAATGTAGCTGTAACGTCATGCTTTACAGTGTCAGTGATCTCGACTCAGGCTCAATCCCTGGAGTTTGTGCATTTTCCCCATGACCACGTGGGTTTCCTCCATCCCAAAAAAACCTACGGGTTCGGGTTAGTAAATTGCGGGCATGTTATGTTGGCGCTGGAGACGTGGAGATCCTTGCAGGCTGCCTCCAGCACATCCTCGGACCGTTCTCTCTGTGGATGCAAACAATGCATTTCACATGTGACAAATAAAGCTAGTCTAGCTAGAATCGGTAATGGGCCGAAGGACCGGTTCCAGTTCCACTCTGTCATCTTTGGTTAAGCCATCAGCATTAATTCGACATCCTAATGACTGAGAAACTTCATTTTTTTTCCATTTAGAGATACAACATGGAACAGGCTCTTTTGGCTCCTCAAACCGCTCCACCCAGCAACCCCTGATCTTAACTCTGTCCAATTAACCTACTAACTGACATGACATTGGACTGTGGGAGGAAACCAGAGCACCCGGAGGAAACCCACGCAGCCCACAGACTCCTTACAGACGACGTGGGAACTGAATTGTGAACTCCGACGCCCCGAGCTGTAACAGCGTTTTGCTAACCACCACACTTCCACGGATGTCCAAAATAGAACACTTGAGCTGTTTTTCTTTCCGGAGCAAAGCATTGATTACCCATAAAATGAAAACACCTTTCTGCTTGGCTTGAAAATACATAAAAGCTCATTTGTAATGCAGTGTAAAGGTCACTGCTGGTGCATTATCCATATACATTATTAATGGTCTTTGTACTATTAAGTGAAACACAGCCCCAGTTGTCTTGTAAAGCTTGGCCTGGTGTTGTGGCACCATTTGAAGACTAATGGACTTCTACCTTGTAAACAGGGGAGCACATAAATGTTTGCTGGTTTTCCAAACCATGTTTCTTTCGATACGTTGTGACAATATGAGGAAGATATCCCCATAAGAAAGCAAGAAGTTCTCAGGCATTCCTGCTGCTGCCTCTGCTAAATCTTGCTGGCTTCTTTCCACACACATTTACAATCTCTGCCAACAATTTAAACAAATGCACAAATTATACCCGCAGCCAAGTTAACTTAAACTACAGAGAACATGAAGAGTGGCACAGAGATGTAGCTGTTAGCTTGATGCCTTATGGCACCAGTGATCACCAGCTGAAGTTCAATTCCCACCGCTGATTTCACACTCTCCCCATGACCACATGGGTTTCCTCCGGGTGCTCCGGTTTCCTCCCACATTCCAAAGACGTATGGGTTAGGATTAGTGAGTTGTGGCCATGCTATGCTGGTGCCTGAAGCATGGCAGTCTTCCCTCAGTACATCCTCGGACTGCGTTGGTTATTGATGTAAATAACACACTTCACTGAATATTTCAACGTACATGTGACAAATAAAGCTTAAAAATTAGAACGTTGATTCTTCTAATTTCTGGTAATTTATCCACCCTCCCCCTACTCTTTTTCCGTTTCTCAGTTACCCTCTCTTCTTCTCTCCTGTCCATCACATCCTCCTTCCCTTTCTCTGACGGTCCACTCTCAGCTTCCTTCTTCTTCAGCCCCAGACCTTTCTACTTATCACTTCCCAGTTTCAGCCCCACCCACCCAACTTCCCTGTCACCTGGCCTCACCTATCACCTGCCAGTTTGTATTCCTTCTCCTCCCCCACCTTATTATTCGGCTTCTTCACCCTTCCCTTCTATTCCTGATGAAAAGACTCGGCCCAGAAAGTTGACTGTTTATTCCTCGCCACAGATGCTGCCTGTCTGTTGAGTTCTTCCAGCATTGTGAATGTATATCACTCTGGGTAGGTGGAGAATATGTGGAGAACGCGAAAGAACCTCTCTCGGACTTAAAGCATCACTTGGTTGCACGATGGTGTAGCCGATAATGTCACTGTCTCGCAACTCCAATGACCCAGGCTCAACCCTGAGACAGGTGCTGTCTATGTGGAGTCTGCATGTTTCCCTTGTGACCATGTGGGTTTCCTCCATCCCAAGAGGTGCCGGTCAGTAGGAGCCAAGAGAATGGTGTCAGATATAGTGCCCGGAGGCACTGTGATGCAGCATCCTTGCTGGAGTTGATGCTGTCCTCAGCTGAAGGCAAGCAGGATTGCATTCACCTGCAGATGGCTGTGGCTCTACACCTTGCCCAAAGGTGGCCTGCAAGTGAGCAGAGGGAAGGAATGCCCTACACCTCCTTTGGGAGAGACATATCTCCAAGCCACCAGTTGGCTTGGGCTGAACAAATAAATCATTAAACATCTAATCAAGCTCTGCCAGCACAAGATCCATATCCCTAATTCTCTACACATTCTCATGCTTATCTAAGAGACTCTTGAACACCTCAGTCAATCACTCCAGAGAAAACAGTCTGAGTACAGGGTTGCTTCCCAGGTTGAAGATCTGAATCCACTGATTGCTCACACGGATCGGAGCTGGGAATTTCACATGATCACACGGATCGGAGCTGGGAATTTCACATGATCACACAGATCGGGACTAGGAATTTCACATGATCACACAGATCAGGACTGGGTCGTTCATATGATCACACGGATTGACACTGGGAATTTCACGTGATCACACAGATCAGGATTGGGGACTTCACATGATCACACGGATCGGGACTAGGAATTTCACATGATCACACGGATCAGGACTGGGAATTTCACATGATCACACGAATCGGGACTGGGCCTTTTATTTCTGGACATATTTATACTTTTTTTCACGGTGAGGAAGACTAGCAGACTTGCACTGTGATCTGGACCAGCTAGCCAAATGTGCTGATAAACGGAAGATGGAATTTACCTCAAAGCTTGTCCTCCTTTCCCTTCCCGCACCTTCTTATTCTGGTATCTTCCCCCTTCCTTTCCAGCCCTGATGAAGGTTCTCAGCCTGAAACAACTGTTTATTCCCCTCCATAGAGTCAACTACTCTCTCGCTGACTTGTTGCGTTCCTCCTGCACTGGGTGCATGTTGTATTGGATTTCCAGCATCTGCACAATCTCCTGTGTAAATGACGTTTCATGCAGACTTGTGTGAGGTGTTGCAGCTTGATGAGACAAACCAGCATACGACTTCCACACGGAGACATTTAAAACATCCTCAGCCACAGCTGAAGCACTGGAGCATCAGAGGATAGCTAATGCTGTTCTGCAGTTTAAGCAAAACTCTCAGAATAAACCAAGAAATTAAAGGCCGGAGAGCCTGGTATCAGTAGTGGGAAAGTTATTGGAAGGTATTTTCAGGGCCCGGACATATGAGTATTTGGATAGACATGGACTGATTAAGCATAGTCAACATGAACTTAGGCGTGGTAGGTCATGTCTAACTAATCTTCTAGTGTTTTTCAAGGAAGTTACCGGGAAAGATGATGAAGGCAAGGCAGTGAATGTTGTTTACATGGAGTTTAGCAATGTGGTTGACAAGCTCAGGAAGGTTCAGTCAGCTGACATGCAAGATGAGGCAGTAAATTGGATTAGACACTGGCTTTGTGGGGAAGCCAGTGGGTGATCATAGACGGTTGCCTCTCTGACTGAAAGCCTGTGACGAACAGCATGTCACAAGGATCGGTGCTGGGTCTGTTGTTGTTTGTCATCTATATCAACAATCTGGATAATAATGTGGTTAACCGGATCAGCAAGTTTGTGGATGACGCCAAGATTGGGGGTGTAGTGGACAGTGCAGAAGACTATCAGAGCTTGCAGTGGGATATGCACCAGCTGGAAAACTGAGCTGAAAAATGGCAGATTGAATTAAATTGGACATGTGTGAGGCATATCAGGGTGGGTGTTACATGCTGAGCAGGAGGGTGATATGTACGTTCTTAGAGTTACTTTTAGTGAGACGTGCATATATGACGTATGCCATTTCCTTGCTTTTTCATATAACCTGTAATGAACTTTGTAAACGACAAAGAATGTGTAATCAAGCAACATTTTGACAATATTACTCAAATATTACTGAAATATTTAATACACAACATAAGGCACTGAGGAGTGCGGAAGGACAAAGAGATCTAGGAATGTGGTGGCATCCGTTAGTCTCACGAGACCATGGATCTGCGCCTGGAAGATCTTGCTTCAGTCTGTGTTGGTAGAGCAGTGTCTGTTGTGGCTGTAGAGGCCCACACGGGAGTGACAGTCTCAGCTGCAGCGACTGCACTTGAAGGCGCTGTCCTCCATTGTTGTCTTGGTGCTGTTTTTCCGACAAGTGCGCTTTTCTTCAGTAGCAAGCCTCAGCTTCTCTTCTCCTCTTTTTAGACCTCTGCGTAGTTCCAGCCTCCAGTGAGAGCAATCGCTTGCAATGTCCTCCCATCTCTCGACATTGATTTTCAGTGATTTCATGTGTCTCTTGCAAACATTTTAGAAACAAAGTTGAGGCCAGTTCCCCATACAGCAGGTGTTTCGGGATCCTCCCATCTGACATGCGGTGTACGTGGCCCAGCCAGCGGAGACGGCGTTGTTGGAGCAGGCTGAAGAGGCTGGGTATCTGGATGCGGGCCAGGACCTCATTGTTGGTGACTCGGTCAGTCCACGTGATGTCCAGGATGCATCTCAGGCTGCGAAGGTGGAAGGCATTGAGATGCTGCTCTTGTCTGTAGTAGAAGCTCCAGGTCTCATTGCCATAAAGCAGTATGCTGAGGTAGCAGACCCTGCAGTCTGCAACTTTGGTGTGCGTCATCAGCTTTCTGTTCTCCTAGACTCTCTTTGTCATCCTGGTGAATGTTGAAGCTGCTCGTCCAATCCGTCTGTTGATCTCGGGGTCTAGGGAGAGGCTGTCCGTGATGGTGGAGCCAAGGTATGTAAACTCATGAACTACCTCCAGCTCGTAGTTGTTGATGGTAATGGCAGGGGGGTGCTCAACGTCTTGGCCCAACACGTTGGTTTTCTTTAGGCTGATGGTCAAGCTGAAGTCCTGGCAGGCTCTTGAGAAGCTGTCCATGAGGCGTTGCAGTTGCTCTTCAGAGTGTGTTGCCAGTGCCGCATTGTCTGCAAACAACATGTCCCTGATGAGTACTTCACGAACCTTGGTTTTTGCCCTCAGCCGGGACAGACTGAGCAGCCTCCCGTCCAGTCTGGTGTGGAGGTAGACACCATCAGTTGATGTTCCAAAGACGTACTCCAGCATGACATCTAGGAACACGGGTCCATAATTCATTAAAAGTGGCAACACAGGTAGATAGGGTGGCAAAGAAAGTTTTTAGCACATTGACCTTCATAAATCAAAGTCCTGAGTACAGAAGTTGGAATGTTATGTTGAATTTGTATGAGACATTAGTGAGGCCTAATTTGGAATATTGTGTGCAGTTCCAGTTATCTATCTGCAGGAAAGATAATAATAAGATCAAAAGAGTGCAGAGAAAGTTTACGAGGATTTTGACAGGACTTCAGAATGTGAGTTATAGGGAAAGTTTGATTAGGTTAGAACTTCATTCCCTGGAGCGTAGCAGAATGTGGGAAGATTTGATAGAGGTATACAAAATTATGAGGGGTATATATCAGGTAAATACAAGCAGGTTTTTTCACTGGGATTGGGAGAGATGAGAACTCGAGATCATAGGTTAAGGGCGAAAGGTGAAATGTTTAAGGGGAACATGAGGGAAAACTTCTTCACTCAGAGGGTGGTGAGAGTGTGGACGAGCTGCCAGTGGAAGTGGTGGATGTGGGATCGATTTCAACTTTTAAGAGAAATTTGGACAAGTACAATGAATGGGAGGGGTATGGAGGGGTATAGTCGAGGTGCAAGTCAATGTGACTATGCAGATTACTGGTTCGGCATGGACTAGATGGGCTGAAGGGCCTTTTTCTGAGCGGTACTTCTCCATGACTGGTAAAATACTAGGTACAAACGAAGAATGACCCATGTGCAAAGGAAGGCAAATTCAATGGGCTAAATGGCCTGTTTCTCTGCTGTATGACTCCATGGCATTTCTTTCTTTTAAAGGGGTTGTGTGAATCCTTGGAATTCTCTGCCCTGAAATAAGTGGAACTTCAGTCACTGGGATTATTGCAGTTTCAAACCAATGAATTTTGTCCTTAAAGAAATCAGCTAAGAGTTGAAAAGAGCAGACTAAAAAACACAGGCAGCTCAGGCAATTGAGAAGCTGACTTTGGCAATTCTGGGTTAGTGAAAAGACAAAGCGTTTCAGCCAACCTTTCCTCATCATCAGCCATCACATTAACGGTTCTGACAAAGAGTCTATGACCTGAGGTGTCACGTGTTTCTATCTCCACAGAAGAGGTTTACCAGGATGCTGTCAGGTCTAGAGGGCATGTGCTATCACGAGAGGCTGAATAAACTTGGCTGAAGCGTCAGAGGCTGAGAGGAGATCTGATAGAGGTTTACAAAATTGTGAGAATTATAGATAGAGTGGACAGAGAGGATGTTTCCCAGGGTTGAAATATCTAATACCAGAGGGCATGCATTGAAGGTGAGAGGGGGTAGGTTCAAAGGGGATGTGAGGGGTAAGTTTTTTCACTCAAAGAGTGGTGGATGTCTGGAATGCGCTGCCTGGAATGGTGGTGGGACAGCTACATTAGAGGCTTTTAAGAGACTTTAGGATTGGTAGATGGATGTAAGGAAGATGGAGGGATACGGACATGGTGTAGGTAGAAGGGATTGGTGTTTAGGTGTTTTTGATTTGCTTTTTAGCTGGTTCAGCACAACACTGTGGGCCAATGGCCTGTTCCTGTGCTGTATTGTTCGATATTCTATGTTCTATGTTCCGAGTGTTTCCAGAATTTTCTGTTTTCATTTTCAGATCTACAGTTTCATCTGATTTTCACATGACCTTCCTCTAAGGTCAGAATTAGCCAGGAGCTACGTTATGCTGAGAAATAGGCGGGTTCATATGCGACGATACTTGCACCTTAGACTAAAGCTACTTATTGTCTTCTCAGGTTATCTGATGAAGCACTGAAGAAGAACATTCAGCCCTTCAGGACAGTTCTAGTTCGTTGAAAGATTAAACACAAGAGATTCTGCAGATGATGAAAATCTTGAGCAACACACAAAATTGCTGGAGGAGCTCACCAGGTCAGGCTACACCTATGGAGAGGAATAAGCAGTCAACGTTTCAAGCCGGGGCCCTTCAGCGGGACTGGAAAAGAAGAGGGATGAAGGCAGAATAAGAAGGCTGGGGGTGTAGGAGGGAAATGAGTGCAGGCTGGGAGGTGAGAGGTGAAGCTAGGTGGGTGGGCAGGGAACGATAATGAAGCTGGAGCCAGGTGGGTGGGGAGGGGTAATGAAACTGGAAGGTGATAGATGGGAAAGGTAAGGGGCTGAAAAAGGACAGGAGGGTTTCCATGGGAGGAAGGGAAAGAGGGGCACTGTGGGGGGGAAGGAAAGTGGTGAGAGAGCAACACAGAATAGGAAATGGACAAAGGAGAGTGTAGGAAGTCATTCTTGGACATTAGCGAAATTGCTATTCATTCCATCAGGCTGCAGGCTAACCCAAACTACATATTGCTCCTCCAGTCTGAGTTTTGATCTAATCATGACAGCAGAGGAGACTTTGGGCAGACATGTGAGAATGAGATGGGAAGCTGAATTCCCGTTCATCAATCACCTACCAGCTTGATCCCCTTCCCCTTCCACCTCACCCCCCCCCCCACACACCCCCCACCTCCCAACGTCTTATTCTGGCTTCTGCCCTCTTCCTTTCCAGACCTTTGAAAGGGTAATGCTTTAGACGCAATACTTCTTTGGAGCATTGACCTCTATCTCAAGACCTTGTTCCTTTATCGGAATTCTGTTCATGGTGAATTTACCATTGCCCTACTGTAACAGACTAAAACTCTGAATTGATTAAGATGCCATTTTGCTACATTTCCATACGTTCCAATTTCAAGCCTTTAGCCACTTCCTATAACATTATCAATTAAGTGTCATTCTCTGTACAGTTGATATCCTGCGATTTTCTATTAAGGGCAGGTGCAGAATGCTTTCTGTGGGGCAAATGAAATCTTGTTTCGAGGGACAACGTTTAACATACAGAAAGCAGGATGCAGGAAACCAAGAGAGAAACTATATTGCTTCTTCCACGGTTCATGTGTTTTAATTTCCCTTCAATTTATTTTGGTCAGTTAAAAGGTAATACAGTCACAGAGACTCTCAGAGATTTGATTTACAAGAAGCCCTGTCTGGCCCTCAAGTGTTTACAGATTTCTACAGATCTACCGTGGAGAGCATGCTAACAGATTGCATCACTGCCTGGTACGGTGGGGCCACGGCACAGGATCAGAAAAAGCTACAGAAAGTTGCAAACTCAGCCACGGGCAGCAGCCTCCCCAGCATCGAGGACATCTTCATCACCCAGGTCATGCCCTCTTCTCATCAAGGAGGAGGTACAAAAACAGTAGATTCCTGTTAATTGGGACACTTCAGGAAAATTAATTGGCCCTATTAAGCAGCTGCTCCAATTAGCCAGTTTCATAGAAGTAGTTAAGAAAGTATTAAAAAAGATAAACTACTGTTTAACTGAATAATAAATTCTGTATTTAAATGAAATACAGAATAAATTAGAACACAATCAATATTACTACCATACTATAAAATTGTGTGTTAGTTCTTCATAGTTATTAACAGAGGAATTCCTCCTGTGTACGTTGCTGTGATCCTTTGATTGACTGTAAATGAACAAAACCAGCACAGACTCGTAGTGCAAATAATGGACTACTTTCATACAATGCTTCCAATGGTTGCATCCTCTGAATCTTCATTTTCATTGTAACATCAAAGAATGATAGCCAATACCTTCAAATTTTTTGGAGTTTCTCACGAAGTAGTGAAATCGTCCAATTTTCACTCCTGGACCTTTCTGGCATCTTCAAGCCTGAATGCTTGAAAACACAGTGTGTAAAAGAGTTCTGAATTGTCTTACTGCTTACTTCTCACCAACAATCAGTAACAAACATTGCAGCTTTTTTAACACAGAACACACATCTGATGCTACTTAAAAACTGGTCGCTCTAAGAATGGTGTAGTGTATAACGGCCTTACAATTGCACACGACTGTTCGACTACGCTCTCAACTCAATGAAGCAGCACGGTGTCCAAAGTCTCAATTAGTTTTGTTCTTTAAGAGTTGTTCCAAATAAGTCTTCTTCTTCGTGTGCCTTGAGCGTTACACGCTTGGGCGATCATGGCTTTCCACATCGAACGATACCACGCAGCGTCAATGATAGCTCTCACACTTAGATCTGTTAGTTCTTTCAGTGTCCATATATTTCCAAATAAGTAGCTGTGCCAATTAACTGACCACCTAATTAACTGGAATTCATTGTATTATCAAATAGAATATAATATTTTATTTATCATTTATTACTGTAATTTGTCGTTTTTTATGTATGGCACTGTACTGCTATTGCCAAAGCCAAGTTTATTTAAGATTATCATAGCCGGGGGTGGGGGGGAGGGTGGGAACTGGGAGGTGGGTGGTGTAGTGTGGAAGTAGTGGGGACAAGCTCCCACTACCTATTGAATGCTCCCAATGGCGTGCGTCTCAAATAACCTCTGACAACCAAGTCCATTTCCTGGCCTCCATGTGCGGCTTAGCTGCTAAGCCCAGCGAAACCACTTCTACCGACAGGAGGAGGTGAGAAGGCTAGGTTCTGGTGCCCTAAAACCAGCCACTTCAGGCAGATGGGGCTTGTCAGCCATGGTTGGGGACTCAGCTGGGAGAAAGGAAACTCGGATCTCAAACCACCACTGATCTTATGGCTGTGCCCACTCATGGGGAAGGTCTCAGGAGTAAATGCTGAGGTAAAATCCGGAGCTGGGGTCATCAGATGCATGGAGAGGGGGAGCTTGCTACATGGGCAACAATATCGTATCCATATCATACTGCCCTGGCTTGCCAAGTCAGCTAGGACGCAACATCCATGGTCGCCCCGATCAATGGAGAGCCTACTGCTACATGACATATGCTAACGATATTAAACCTGATTCTGATTTAAACGCATTACTAAAGCTAAAATCCAGAAATCCTCTCAAGATTTCTTTGCTCAGAAACAACAACATGCCATCATTGTGACTCTGGTGAAGACATTAAATGATCACCTGCCGGGCCAGAGACAATTACAGTGCCTCTTTGACTTTTCAGAGGTCCATTAGCTGAGCCTAACTTGTATTGACAGTTCCACATCGAGCCTGGAGTACCACTCGTACAATACAAATGGATTTATATAGCAGCTGTTACAGTCGTACTGTGCTCAAAGCATTTTACAGCCAGTCGGTATCATGTGGGCACTGTTCAATGCACCAGAACACAAGCAAACAGGAAAAAAAAATCAGGCCATTCGGCCTATCAAGCCTGCCCTGTTGTTCTGTATGATCACAACTGATCCATGCTGGTTTCATCTCAGCTTCAGCCCCAGTTCCTGGCAATCCTCAATTTCTCCATCTTTTAAACACTTATCTGCCTCCACTTTAAATATATCTAATGATCCAGCCCCTACTAGGGCAAATAATTCCAGAGATTAACAACTCTGAGAGGAAAGTTGTCTACGCACCTCAGTTGTAAATGATCAGCCGCTTAATGTCATTTTCTGTGACTCTCCCATTGGTGAAAATGTCTCTACAGCTATCCTGCTAAATCCCCTTGGATCTTTGTACATTTTAATAAGGTCACCCATAATCCACAAAGAATGCAGACACAAACTAGGGCAACATTTCGCCCTAAGAATAAGACAAGAAAATAAATTTTTGGCTACCAATAATGTGTCCATGTCCACTTAGCCAAAAGTTTCAAGGAAGCAATCAAAAAATGGATTAAAAAGAGACAAACTACCATTTAACTGTGTAACAAATTATGCATTTAAATGAAACACAGAACAAATGAGAACACTATCAATACAGTACTATTAAAATGTGTATTAGTTCCTAAAAGTTATCGACAGAAATTTTCAGAGAATGCTGCAGTGATTGACTGTAAGTGATTCAAAATCAATAGATACCTAGTACAGATAATTAACTACTTTCAATGATTGCATCCTCCAGATCTTCATTTTCATTAAAACATTCAAGATGGTTGTTGATACTTTAAAATTCTTCGTAGTTCCTAACTTGAGGTAATAGAATTGTTTCACTTTTACTCCCCCATTGCCCCCCCGTTTCTAGTACTGCCAAGTCTGAATGCTTGAAATCACAGCCAGTAAAACAGTCCTGAGCCACACTGCTTACATCTCAGCAACTATCATGTGGCAGCAACTCAATGCATAAAAGCATGCAGACATGGTCAAGAGGTTCAGTTGTTGTTCAGACCAAATATCAGAATGAGGAAGAAATGTGACCTAAGTATCTTTGATGGTGGAATGATTGCTGGTGCCAGACTGGGTTGTTTGATTATCTCAAAAACTGCTGATCTCCTGGGATTTTCGTGCACTACGGTCTCTAAAGTTTACAGAGAATGATGCAAAAAGCAAATCATCCAGTGAGTGGCAGTTCTGTGGGTGAAAACATCTTGTCAATGAGACAGATCAGAGGAGAATGGCCAGACTGGTTCAAACCGACAGGAAGGTGACAGTAACTCAGATAACCATAACTCAAAGTCTGTGCCCCTCAGCTATGTGGAGTACTTCGCCATTTATTCAACCAGAGCCTGAGGCTCCGGAGGGTTCCTGTACTGTGGAAGACGTCCTGCGTCGTCCCTGTGCCGAAGATGCCGCGCCCCAGCGGCCTCAATGACTACAGACTGGGGGCATTGACCTCCCACATCATGAAGACCCTGGAGAGACTTGTTCTGGAGCTGTTCCGGCCTATGGTCAGGCCACACTTAGATCCCCTCCAGTCCGCCTGCCAGCCCCGACTAGGAGTTGAGGATGCCATCGTCTACCTGCTGAACCGTGTCTATGCCCACCTGGACAAGTCAGCGAGCACTGTGAAGGTCATGTTTTTTGACTTCTCCAGTGCGTTCAACACCATCCGCCCTGCTCTGCTGGGGGAGAAGCTGACAGCGATGCAGGTGGATGCTTCCCTGGTGTCATGGATTCTTGATTACCTGACTGGCAGACCACAGTACGTGTGCTTGCAACACTGTGTGTCCGACAGAGTGATCAGCAGCACTGGGGCTCCACAGGGGACTGTCTTGTCTCCCTTTCTCTTCACCATTTACACCTCAGACTTCAACTACTGCACAGAGTCTTGTCATCTTCAGAAGTTTTCGGATGACTCTGCCATAGTTGGATGCATCAGCAAGGGAGATGAGGCTGAGTACAGGGCTACGGTGGGGAAACTTTGTCACATGGTGTGAGCAGAATTATCTGCAGCTTAATGTGAAAAAGACTAAGGAGCTGGTGGTAGACCTGAGGAGAGCTAAGGTACCGGTGACCCCTGTTTCCATCCAGGGGGTCAGTGTGGACATGGTAGAGGATTACAAATACCTGGGGATATGAATTGACAATAAGCTGGACTGGTCAAAAAACACTGAGGCTGTCTACAAGAAGGGTCAGAGCCATCTCTATTTCCTGAGGAGACTGAGGTCCTTTAACATCTGTCGGATGATGCTGAGGATGTTCTACGAGTCTGTGGTGGCCAGTGCGATCATGTTTGCTGTTGTGTGCTGGGGCAGCAGGCTGAGGGTAGTAGACACCAACAGAATCAACAAACTCATCCGTAAGTCAGTGATGTTGTGGGGATGGAATTGGACTCTCTCACGGTGGTGTCTGAAAAGAGGATGCTGTCTAAGTTGCATGCCATCTTGGTCAATGTCTCCCATCCACCACATAATGTACTGGTTGGGCACAGGAGTACATTCAGCCAGAGACTCATTCCTCCGAGATGCAACACAGAGCGTCATAGGAAGTCATTCCTGCCTGTGGCCATCAAACTTTACAACTCCTCCCTTGGAGGGTCAGACACCCTGAGCCAATAGGCTGGTCCTGGACTTATTTCATAATTTACTGGCATAATTTACACATTACTATTTAACTATTTACGGTTTTATTACTATTTATTATTTATGGCACAACTGTAACGAAAACCAATTTCCCCCGGGATCAATAAAGTATGACTATGAACTATGAACTATAACGTTCTGGGTGGGGGCGTAGTCGACAGCCTGCCCCTGCACTTCTAATGACCAGTGCTGTTTATTGTTCTTGTATTAAAATGATTTTATGGGATTATGGTGGGAAGTTCCAGTTCGTTTATTGTTACATTTTAGCTTGGGTCATATAGTTATTTTTCTGTGTATTTGTGGGTCACCCTGACTGTACCCGGGGTGTGTGATGGTCACCTCTCCCGTCGGTGTGAGACTGGTTGGGTTCACTCTCCGGGTCATGGTGCCTGGTCTGTTTTGTGTCTATCACAATAAAACAAAAAACAATCGATCAATAAATAAATAAAACAGTTGTTGAGTTAAAGAGCTTTGTCGTCTGTTATTATGGACCAAACACTCACCACAATATGTTACAACAGTGGTGTGCAGGAGAAATGAGCAACACATTGAACTGTGAAGTGGACGGGCTACAGCAGCAGGAGACCATGGACGTACACTCAGTGGCCACTTTATTACATACTGGAAGTAAGCTGGTACCTAAGGGCTGAAAGTGAGGAGGATCAGCAGAAGCTTCTAATCAAAGTGAAAGAAGAAAGTGCAAAAATTGGCTTGTTGCTCAGTATTAAGAAAAACAAGATTATGTCGACCAGCCTATTAACTCCGTGGTAATAAATGGAAAGGAAGTAGAAGCAGTGATGGATTTTGTCATCCTCAGTTCAAAGATTTCTACAGATGGCAACTGCAGCCACGCAATTAAATGGTGCTTACTTCTGAGGAGGGCAACAATGGCAAATTTAGATAAAATACTGAAGAACGGAGACATAACATTGTCTATGAAGACCTGTTTAGTCAATTCTATGGTATTTCCAGTTGTGGTGTATGGCTGTGACAGCTGGACTATTCATAAGGCTGAATACAAAATAATTGACACCTTTGAACTTGGATGCTGGAGAAAAGTGTTAAGAGTTTGTTGGACCGCAAGAAGATCCAGCAAGTCAATACTTGAAGAAATACAGCCAGACTGCTCACTATGAGGCTTGATTATGAGACAAAAGCTCAAATATTTTGGTCACATCGTGAGAAGACAGGATTTCTTGGCGAAGACCCTCATGTTAGGTAAAACAGAAAGTAAAAGAAGGAGAGGACGACAGAGGCTATGATGGATAGATAATATTACTCAGACAATGCATATGACCTTGGGGAGTCTTAGAGAGGCAGTTTCCAACAAGAAGGCTTGGTGTGCAGGAGTCCATGAGGTCATGAAGAATCGCACTGAACATAAACAAAATGAAATAGCCACTGAGTTTACTTTCCCCTTACGTTAAACTTTCCAAAGTGCAAACCCTCATACTTGCTCAGATTAAACTCCATCTACCATCTCTCCTCCCTTGTCTGCAACAAATCAAGACTCTGCTCTATCCTTTGATAACCCCTCTGCACTGTCCACAACTCCACCAAAAACAAAGTTTTGAGGATCATTAAAGACTGATCCTTTATCTTATTCAATTTTTATCCATTCTCCTCTTTCATTTCTGACTTCCTGGTATCTGTGGATGTCCTTCCACACAGACAGCATATTGGTTTCCAAACGTGCTTCGTGAAATTCACTTGTATAACAATTTTACAAAAGATTTGCAGCTTTAGAAAAGGAAAGATATTGAACTCCCATGAGGTTCTTTCAACGAAATCTCAAAGAAACAGAAAATCTGTTTGATCTGTCTTATCCCCTAGCTGTCTGTTACCATCTACAGGCCATCAGGATCATTAGAAACCTTTCCTTTTTCTCCAGGTTTTTTCAGTTTGATCGAATTGTTCAAATTGATTTTAACTTCTTCGAGGAACTAATTTAAGTTGTTTTTTTATGGAAGAATTGCTTTCCCAATCAGAATTCTATCACTCCATCAGCTTCAATCTTTACAAGGCAGCAGATTCTGGTAGCTTCCCAGAAATAAGGTTCAGTGGATATTAACAAAACACATTTCAGAGGCTGGGGTAAATTACTAAATTCCTTTGACATTGTCACACGTACAGCTAAAAACATGTAAAGGTACAAAGTGCTGCAAGAAGAATGCCATTCAGCCCCTCTCATCTGCTAAACCAACCAATAAGATCATGCCCGACCATCTACAGTGTACTAAACCCAGACTTTTTGTTTTCTGTAATATGCAGGAAAAAAAAAGAAAACTCTACCAATCTGTATCAAGAAAATCTTCAATGACTGATGCTGCAGGGCAGAGAGTTCCAAAGATTCATCCTTCTCTGGGCAAAGAAGCATCGTTTCTTCTCTGTCCTGAATGGCCTTCTTGTCAGACTGTCAGAGAAACTGGTCCATCAGTCTCCTGAGTATGCAGGAAGGAGGTTGAAGCTTTGGGCAGGGCGCAGAGGTGATTGGCCAGGGTGCTGCCTGGACTAGAGAACATGTCTTATGAAGAGAGGCTGAGCAAGCCAGGGCTTTTCTCTTTGGAAGATGAGAGGTGAATTGACAGAAGTTCAAGTTCAAGTTTGATTATCGTTCAACCATACATGAATACAGCCAAGCGAAACAACATTCCTCTGCATTACCAACAGCACACAGCACATAGCACATATAGTCTTACAGTTAAAGAAACATTCACCGATAAGAGGCATAAATCAAGTGGATAGCTAAAGACATTATTCTACAGTGGAATTGATTAACACAAGAAGGTATAATTTTAAGGATATTGGATGAAAGACTAGGGTGAATATCAGAGGTAAATTCTTTATACGGAGAGTGATGAGTATATGGGTTGCCCTGCCAGGGCTGGTGGTGAAGGCAAATATATTACAGGCATTTAAGAAAGTCTTAGACAAGCACATGGATGATAGAAAAATGCAAGGCTACGTAGGAGAGAAAGGTTAGATTGATCTTAGAGTAGGTTAGAAGGCTGGCACATCACTGTAAGCCGAAAAGACTGGACTGTGCTGCATTGTTCCATGTTCTATGAATCTACGCAGTGAATCAGAATCAGATCGTGTTTAATTTCTCTGGCATATGTTGTGAAATATGTTGTTTTGTGGCAGCAGTGCATTGCAATACATAATAAAAAACTATAAATTGCAATTAGTATCGACAGAATATGAATTATATATATAATTAAATGTCTTTTTATTTTCCCTAGACCTCATTCCACAATCATTCGCAAATTGAAAATCCCTTCATGGGTACACTTACCCGGTATAAATCTGCTCTGGCACTCATTAATTTCATTAAGAACTGTCCTTTTTATTCTGCTTAGAAGTATTAATAACAAGATCTTGGAGGCATGACTTAACGGACTTACAGTTCTAAAGTCTGAGCATTTCGTGCTCTTACTGTTCTTTGGGATCATGACAAACTCTGACACCACAAAATCTGTTGGCCACTTTCCTGTTGAGTAGATTGTATTGCAAAGCCTCGTGATCTCCTCAACCTCCGAGTCACCAAGGCATTTCAACATTTCAGCTGTAATACCATCTACACCACAAGCTTTACCAGTTTTAAACTTTCCAATGGCTGCTCTTACTTCCGCGACCAAAATTTCCGGACCTTCCGTGTTCTTCTCACTCACTTGATCATTTCTAGCATCGTAGTACAATTCCCTAATGTATTCCATCTATCTACTTTCCACCTTGTCATTCTCAAAGAGTATGTTCCCGTCCTTGTCTTGAATAATGCCAATCCTTGATTGTTTCTTGTTCCTGTTGGTCATCTCTGCAACCTCCCTGTGCATATCCCTTGAATGATGCAACATGTCCATGTTCTCTATCTTTTCACACCGTTTGATAAACCATTGTTCTTTAGCTCTCGCACATTCTGCTCTTATTTGTTGGTCCAATTCCTGGTACTTAGATGTGTCCTTCTTGTGCTTCCTTCTCTCTTCCATGAGCTTCAGAATGTGATTCATCATCCAGGTTTGTTTAGCTACATGCCTTCTTTTGGGGTGACATTCTTCAGCTTCCATTTGCATACAGTCCTTCAGGTTTGACCACATGTTTTTGACCGAGTCAATCATGAACAGCTGGTCAATTGCCTGAACTCACTGGGGCTGGATGGGAAAGATGTTCAACTGATTAATAGTCTGTACTGACATCAGAAGGCAGTAATAAGAACTAGTGGGGGGAATTCACCGGAAGTTGAGATCCAAATAGGGGTTCATCAGGGCTGCATTATCTCCCCTTTATTATCCTAATCTTCCTAACCCAAATCTTCAGGGTGTTGAACGATGAAGCTGGTGTCCAAATTGGTGTAGTGACGGTGAACAACTTGAGGTATGCAGATGATTCAGTATTGTTAGCCGAGACTGAAGGCGAGTTACTCAGAACAGTAGATAAGATAAGTGCTGAAGGAGAACAATTTGGAATGAAAATAAACGCTGCAAAGATGAAGATGATGGTAGTATCACGGAAGTAAGAAGTCCCCAAAATCAGTATCAAAATTAACGGCGTAGGCATAGAGCAAGTCAAGAGGTTTGTGTACTTGGGACAGATGGTCACAGAGGATGGGAGATGTGATACAGAAATTAGACAAAGAATCGAGATTGCAAGATCAACATTCTGGAGCCTGAGTGACGTGCTATGTGGCAAGAGGTCAGACTTTGGGCTGCGTTGTAGAATTTGGAAATGCTACGTCTGGAGCAGTCTGTTGTATGGAGTCGAATCGTGGACCTTATGCAAGGAAGCATAAGTGTGAGGTGGTTCATTTTGGTCGG
Source organism: Mobula hypostoma (assembly GCF_963921235.1). NCBI lineage: Eukaryota > Metazoa > Chordata > Chondrichthyes > Myliobatiformes > Myliobatidae > Mobula > Mobula hypostoma. Next base: position 84,486,475 of record NC_086107.1, on the reverse strand, counting down.
TCAAATATGATGGCAGAATATAGTATTAATAGTAAGACTCTTGGAAGTGTGGAGGATCAGAGGGATCTTGGAGTCTGAGTCCGTAGGACACTCAAAGCTGCTAAGCAGGTTGACTCCGTAGTTAAGAAGGCATACGGTGCATTGGCCTTCATCAATCGTGGGATTGAGTTTAAGAGCTGAGAGGTAATGTTGCAGCTATATCAGACCCTGGTCAAACCCCACTTGGAGTACTGTGCTGAATTTTGGTCGTCTCACTGCAGGAAGGACGTGGAAACCATAAAAAGGGTGCAGAGGAGATGTCTCGTGATCGGCAACAATGAATTATCAATTGAGGCAGATTTCATAAAAATAAACAAACATTTATTAAACTTTGCTCAAGAAATAGCGAAAAGTATTCAAGCGACTAACTTAACCGGAAGCTAACTGCTATACGGCAACTCTGGAACAGTTCTTAAAAGGGTAAATGAGAAACCAGTTCTTAAAGTGGTAAATTCAAAAGTCCAAGCAATTCACACAGTCAATAAGGAGGGACTTCACTGGAAACGGATTTCTTCGAAGGCGTGACGTTACTGCTGATTCTCCAAAGGAAGTAAAACGGCTTAAAGGAATTGACTTTTTGCTGGCGAGTAGACACTGCTCAAACTTCCCTGCTCTTGCAGGAGTTATCTCAGATACAGGTCACCATTTCTGAAACGAATCCTCGATAAGATCGATCCTTTATAAAACTGCCAAACGACTCCAACTTTATTCGATCCTTCAGATTTCCATCCTTTAATAATGTCTTCACTCTCCAATACTACTGAAAAGGGAAAATTATAGATGCAACACACAAATCTGGCAGCAATTGGCGAAACTGCCAGCACCAATCTTTGCACCTTAAAATAGAGAGGAAAACTCCGTTTTAAAATGAAACTGCGTCATGACAAATATGCAGCATAATGGAATAACTAATGAAGCAAACAACAACTCAACTGAAACTAACTGCGTCACCAGGGTTTCCCTTTATATACCTGTTGAGTACAGGTCATCATGTGACCTCACACTGGTAGGAAAATTACATCATGTGACCTCCACAAAACCATTACTTCATGCTCATTAGACAGTCACAAGATAACCATGGGGTATGTAACAGAGATTTACAAGGATGTTGTCTGGATTAGGGAGCATGCCTTATGAGAATAGGTTGAGTGAACTCAGCCTTTTCTCCTTGGAGTGACGGAGGATAAGAGGTGACCTGATAGAGGTGTACAAGATAATGAGAGGTGTAGGCCGTGTGGATAGTCAGAGGTTTTTTCCCAAGGCTGAAATGGCTAACACAAGAGGGCATAGTTTTAAGGTGCTTGGAAGTAGGTACAGAGGAGATGTCAGGGGTAAGTTTTTTACACAGACAGTAGTGAGTGCATGGAATGGGCTGCCGACGGCAGTTGTGGAGGCGGATATGTTAGGCTCTTTTAAGAGACTGCTGGATGGATACATGGAGCTTAGAAAAATAGAGGGCTATGGGTAAGCCTAGGTAGTTCTAAGGTAAGGACATGTTTGGCACAGCTTTGTGGGACAAAGGGCCTGTATTGTGCTGTAGGTTTTCTATGTTTCTATAGTTAATGTAGCACATAGGCACTTGACACTGCAAAACATTTCCCTCACTCTCTGTGTACACAGAGCAGGTGGGGGAGAGATAGTGGGGAAAAAGTAGATAAGAAAAAGTAGAAAATTAATTTGGGCAGCATTCGTTCTGGGATGAGTGACTCTACTATTGATGTCAGCTTTTAATAGAGAAAGTTTATTCCAAAGGTAAGCACCAGACTCTGAAATATTTTTCCACTTACATGCACAAAATGCAGTGCTCAATCAGCCTACAAACCTGCATGCTTTTGGGGTGGAGAACTCATTTGAATGTACAGATTGAGGAACCGTAAGGCTCTGGTGTGCCTTTAGTGTGCCTGCTCTGTTAATTTCCAAGCATCGAGGAATATGGGGATGAGGCAGAAAAATGAGATGGAGGATCATCCAACAGCAGAAACAAGAACAGAAATGTTGGAAGAACACAGCCAGTTGGGCAGCATACATGGAAGACAGAACCATCTAATGTATCAGATCTGCTGAAGGCCCTCCAACCTCAAATATTAACCTGTTTCTCTTCCCACAGTTACAGCCTGACCGACAGAGTTCTTCCAGCATTTTTGTTGTTACTTCAGATTCCAGCACCTGCACTTTAACTTGTCTTCCAGCAGCCAACATCTCACTAAATTGTGCGTAGGCTCGAAGGAACAAGTGACTCATTTCTCCTCCTATTCTTAATAACTTTACAACACTTTGATCTCCTTTTCACAAGGCACTCGGGTCGATTTTAATAATAGGGTTTATGTGTTTGTCATTTGTTTTATTTCTGTTGAGCTCCTGTGTCCACAGAAATGTGTGAAGTTAACACTGAATTAGATTATCATGACATTGGGTCCATTGTCTGCAAATTCTAAATTTAAGCGAAGATGTAAGAGAGATCCTAAACTTAAGACAAGAGAAATTTGTGAAGATTCGGCACGACTTCTAAAACTTTCACAAACTTCTATAGGTGTGTGGTGCAGAGTATAGACTGGCTGAATCACAGCCTGGTATGGAAATACCAATGCCCTCGAATGGAAATTCCTATTAAAAGGCAGTGGATCAGAGAAGAAGGTCAGCAAATTTAATTTCCTCTGTGTTATTATTTCAGAGTATCTGTTCTGGGCCCAGCTTATAAGTGTCATTACCAAAAAAAAAGGCATGGCATCATCTCTACCTCCTTAGAAGTTCGTGAAAATTCGGCATGACATTTAAAATTTTGACAAGCTTCTATAGATGTGTGGTGGAGAATATATTGATTGGCTGCATCACAGTCTGGTATGGAAATACCAATGCCCTTGAATGGAAAATCTTACAAAAAGTAGTGGATACAGCCCAGTCCGTCACGGGTAAAGCCCTCCCCACCATTGAGCGTATCTACATGGAGCGTTGTCGCAGGAAAGCAGCATCCATAATTAGGGATTCCCGCCACCCAGGACATGCTCTCTTCTCACTGTTACCATCAGGAAGAAGGTACAGAAGCCTCAGGACTCACACCAGCAGGTCCAGGAAAAATTATTACCCCTCAACCAGCAGGGTCATGAACCAGCGGGGATAACTTTCAAGGTTTCTTCATCTCACGTTCTTGATATTTTTTGCTTATTGGTTATTTTTATAGTTTTTTTTTTCTTTCTTTTGTTTTTCCACAGTCTGTTGCCTTTGCACACTGGTCGTCTGTCCAGTTGGTGCAGACTTTCATTGATTCTATTATGGTTATTGGATTTGTTGTGTATGCCTGCAAGAAAATGAACCTCAGAGTTGTATATGGTGGCATATAGAGTATGTATTTGATAGTAAATGTACTTTGAACTTTGAGGATTTTAAGTATACAATATAAATATCTACAAGGTTATACTATATTACCCTACACTTTCAGGTCGAGTTTACTTCACTGTTCAGTCACCATGGTGAGGATTAGCTGTCAATACTTACTAGTTGAGTAGTGGGAGCCCCTCCCGACCAAGGAGGAGATACTTCCAGCTAACAACGTAGTTTTAAACTCAAACAACAGGAATTCTGCAGATGCTGGAAATTCAAGCAACATACATCAAAGTTGCTGGTGAACGCTTTCTCTCACTCTCCTTTTTCTCCCTCTGTCCCTCTGAATATACCTCTTGCCCATCCTCTGGGTCACCCCCCCACCGTCTTTCTCCCTAGGCCTCCTGTCCCATGATCCTCTCGTATCCCCTTTTGCCTATCACCTGTCCAGCTCTCGGCTCTATCCCTCCCCCTCCTGTCTTCTCCTATCATTTTGCATCTCCCCCTCCCCCTCCAGCTTTCAAATCCCTTACTCACTCTTCCTTCAGTTAGTCCTGACGAAGGGTCTCGGCCTGAAACATCGACTGCGCCTCTTCCTATAGATGCTGCTTGGCCTGCTGCGTTCACCAGCAACTTTGATGTATGTTGCCGTAGTTTTAAACTTTTCTTTTTGAAATTTTCAGCAATACTTGCTTAATTTAGACAAATTGTTCTTGACATAGACTTAAAATTCACAGGAAGTTTTTGACTTATAAAAGATTTCCAAATTACAAAATATTTCTAAACTTCAATGGATTTCCAAACACCGGTACAATTCCTACAATCTACAAAAACATAGCAAGAGTTGCAGATGAACAAGCCACCCATCACAGTAACTGAAAGCTGAGGCTTGAATTCTAGTTCCTCTTTCTGTCACTCTTCTCGTCGTTCCTGACAATTCACCATGTTTTCTAACATCTACACTGTTTTATTGCTAGTTGACAGCACCTGTATGGAACGTTTTCAGTTACATTCATCAGGCCGGGTAATTGTGATGTTTAATTTAAAATTAGTTATATTTGTCACATGTACATCAAAACATTCAAACATACACTCAGTGGCCACTTTACTAAGTGAACCTCTCATCACAGCGCTAAGCAGTATTGCATCTGTATTGTACTGTCTCAGTACTTTTATATTTGTGTGCTGTAGCACTTTTTTCATTCACAGTCATTTTGTAAATAACACTATTCTTTGCATTTCTGGTCAGATGCTCAATGTATTTCATTGGCTTTGTATCTGTACTCGGCACAATGACAATAAAGTTGAATCTAATCTAATCTAATTAAGTGTCTCCTGTACCTAATAAAGTGGCCACTAAGTGCACAAGTTGACCTCGTGTTTGCCACTTTGCAACAAGAATAAGATACATTCCATTGTAAACAGGACATTTTGATGCATCCAGGCTTGTGAAAGTCACTCTAGACCAGGGATTTCCAACCTTTTTTATGCCATGGGCCTCCACCATTAACCGAGGGGTTCGTGAACCCCGGGGGCGAGGGGGGGATCCCCTGGTCTAGGTCTTCACCATAGCAGCTGGGACACAGCCTTCTATCCCAGTGCTGTTTTCTAAACCAAGAGGAAATTACCTAATGATTTGAACCGAGCAAATTAAACAAAGGGGTATTTAGTGCTGCAAATTGTAATGATAAGGTAATTGGAATAGTGAGTTAAGTGCATCGCATTCAGCAGGAATTCCTCGAACACTATTTGCTCATCTCTCTGCGAGAAAAAGCTTTCAACACAATGCTTGACTGAATTGACATGAAGTTCTGATTGCTCAGTTTGAAATGCTTTAAACTGTCAATCTACCCCCGTACCAGCTGGACTAAAGCATTCAGCCGTCTTCTGTTATTGTTGCAAAGTGTTCACATACAGATCACTGGCCTGATTCCAGAGCATTGGCTCAATTCCAGGTCTCTAGCCTGATCCCAGCTTGTTAGCTCAATCTTGGATCACTGGCCTGATTCCAGATCACTAGCCCTTTCCAGCACTGGGCAGTTTCTAGGTCACTCACCAATTCCAGATCTCTGGCCCAATCCTAGATCATTGGCCAATGTTAGATCACTGGCCAATCTTAAGGTGTTCCATAAATGTTGTACTGGATTTGAAGGGTTTCTCAGTGAGGAAGGAGCAGGGAATGGTAGTGGTGGGAGGGTGGGGATCCTCATAGCCATTTTTTTATGATGCTGGTCCATTGGAGTTTCTGATCAATGATGGCACCAGGATATTGACAATGGTGACTCTGTGATGGTAATGCCATTGAATGTCAAAACCAGAGTGTTTAAAGATTAAAGACTAGAGAGATTAATAGGATTGTGTTCATCTTCAGAGGGCTGTGGACTTGCTCATGCCAACAACATTCATGGACTCAAGAACTTGTGCTATATCATATTTTTTGTGTAACTGTATGTTTACTGATCTCTTGTATGTGCTGTGTGTGACTGTTGGTCCTGTGTCTTGTACCTTGGTCCCAGAGTAACGCTGTTTCATTTGGCTGTGTTCATGGGTATTCATGTATGGTTGAATGACAATGACAAGGAGGAGGAGAAGATGGCGGCACGACGGCAGCACGCGCGGCCTCTTCGGTGATGATATCTGTAATTTGTCAAGTAGGAGACCGTGCACAATTCTGATTTGATGGAGACAGACGTGACAGTACAGAAGAACATCTGGAAAACTTCTGAAATGCCCGCTTCGCTATCGCTGCTACTGTGTGGTAACTGGAATCTCCGGAGCAGAAGGCCCCGAATCCTCGGCTTTGCTTGTTTCAGTAGCCAGGGCGAGGTCGAAGACACTCGGCAGAGGATGGCACTCGGGAGGCTGTATCAGAGAGGCTGGTCGGAGGCTCAAAATTTTCGGACGGACGGACTCAGTGTCGGCTGTGGTCAGCTGCTTCCAAGGTATCGGCAAGTTGACGGTGCCTGGAGGTTTATGGCAGGGAGTTTCTCCCTTTTGCTGCCGCTGTCGGGGACTCAGGAGTCGATCGACTTGGGGACTTTGAGACATTTTTTACCGTGCCCATGGTTTGTTCTTCATCAAATTATGGTATTGCTTTGCACTGCTGTAACTATATGTTATAATTATGTGGTTCTGTCAGTGTTAGTCTTTGGTTTGTCCTGTTTTCTGTGATATCACTCCGGAGAAACATTGTATCATTTCTTAATGCATGTATACATTTGTAAATGACAATAAAAGAGGACTGAGTGTTATCATAATCTAATCTAATCTTAAATAAAACTTGAATTTATAGTGATAGGGAGCAAGCACACACAAATATGATTATTTCAATTGTACTGTACAGTACTGTTGTATGTTCTATATAAGGTCTATTTCAATTGGGGAGAGACATTTTTCATTCTTTAAATTAAAGTAGTATTCTTTTTGAAATTCTTTGGGTGGTGGGGTGGAGATACGTCTCTACCAAGGAAGGTTTAGGGCACACCTTCCCTCCACTGGCCCGCAGGCCACCCTTGGACAAGGGGTAGCACCTGCTTAGCCCCCTGATCAGGGTCACATGGAGCCATGGGAGCAGGTTGTGCTTATCACAAGTCCTGGTTATGTAACCACTGATGCCAGCCAGACAATCTCTGAACAGTATTGATAGTGGCTGGGCTCAGCCATCTTGTAAAGACACTGCCCAGAAGAAGAGGCAATGGCAAACCACTTCTGTAGCAAAATTTGCCCAGAAGAATCATGGTAAAAGACCATGGTCACCCATGTCACATGACACAGCACATAATGATGATAATGAATATTCTTTTCACCAGTCCTCCACTGGTTTCCTGGAGTATAGATCTGAACATTGTGAAATCATCAGTAAATATCAGCAATTCTGGTCTGACGATGGATGGAAGGTTATCAATGTAGCTGCTGTGGATCATGATTGGGCTGAGCATCCTGTCCTGGGGATGTTAGGGAGCTGGGAATATCATAGATTCACAGAGGATCAGGGAGTTACACAGCATAAAATCAGGCCTTTCAGCCCAAATAGTCATGCTGACCAAGACACCCCAACCGAGCTGATCATATTGGTCTGCACTTAGCCCATATCACTGTGAACATTTCACAGTGATGTACCTGGGGTATATGGTGTGTCCAGGTAGGGGGTAGAACCTCTGGTGAAGGGGCTTGTCATGTCCATTCTGGGACAGCTCACTCACCTTTGGTCCCCACCGGACACCCAGCTCTCGCCTGCGGCTCCAAGTAGCTGTTTGCATGCGACGGCGGCCACCCCCCAGTACATCATTTCGATAGACAGGCTAAACCAGGTGAGTGTAGCTGGCAGGCGTCACAACCCGGTGAGACAGGGACATGCCTGTCCTAGCATGCAAGGTCATCTCCGGCGGGCTGGGAAGATGAGATCTACAGTGAGATCCAACGGCCGGAAATGTGGTACTGTAACGCTCCCTGGAGAGCAAAGGGCATGACGAGGCACAGAGGACGCCATGGTCATCCTCTGCAACCAAAGTAAACCCGAGCTGCGACGCTTGTTCGCACACTGGGCCCGGACTTCTGATGTCGAGAGAGTGCAACTGTGCCAGTATAATGGATTTTCCACCTTGACAACTCTCCCGCACAGGTCTCCTGCATTGTTGGGCAATGTTCAGATCTATACTCGAGCAAACCAGTGGAGGACTGGTAAAAAGAATACTCATTATGTGCTGTGTTGTATGACACGGGCGATCATGGTCTTTTACCATGACTGTTCTTGGTAAATTTTTCTGCAGAAGTGGTTTGCCATTGCCTCTTCTTCTGGGCCGTGTCTTTACAAGACAACCACCAGCTGTCTAAGTGTCTTTTGCATGCTGTAATTATACCTGCCTCTACCACTTCCTCTTCTTGCAGTTCGCTCCACATACCCACCGCCCTTTATGTGACAAACTTGACCTTCAGATCACCTCTAAGCCTTTTCCTTCTCACCTTAGACCTTAGACATTCAGTTTTGAAGTCCCCTACCCTGGGAAAGGGACTGTAACCATCTATGGTGCATAAGATGCTAAGAGGCAGGCGTAGAGTGACCAGCCAGAGACTCTTACCTCGGCGGGAGGGGGCAATGATCAATACGAGGCATAATCTTAAGATGATTGGAAGAAAATATAAGGGGATTGACAGAGGTAGTTGTTTTACGCAGAGAGTGGTAGGTGTGTGGAAGGCCCTGCCAGGGTGGCGGTAGAGGTACATATATTAAGAGCATTTAAAAGAATCTAAGAAAGGCAGATGGATTATAGAAAATTAGAGGGCCAAGTGGGATGGAAGAGTTATCGATCTTAGAGCAGATTGAGCTGGCATAACATTGTGGGACGAAGGGCCTACAATGTGATTTACTGTCTGATGTTCTATGTAAGATCTGTCTCAATCTGAGAGAGACACTTCCCATTCTTTAAGTGACAGTGGTATTGCTTTTACCAGTCCTCTGCTCAATCATCAGTTTCTGGGGACATTGACCCCAGGAGGAGTCAGCAGAGGTAACAACACATAGTTAAAGGCTTGTACCTTTAATGGCGTGAGAAGCAGCGTGGGCTTCCTGAGAGGAAGTGCTGGCAAGAATCGTTTTAATGAGCTATAACTCAGATTTATTACACTCATCTGATTCACTCAATCAGACTGTAAATATCTTTTATTTCCCTACATGATTCTTAGTTTCTTCAAATTACTATACAATTTCCATTAAAATTTCATCTTTGGTTGCAATATTTCACATGTGACTGTTTACCAATAAATATTTAAAGGCACCTCCACTAATTCTGAATTTGAAGCCAGGAACATTAAGCTGCTGTGATTTACTCTTGTACAAACACCAAGAAGTAGTAATTACTGTAGATTGCGACTTCAAAGAAGCCAACAATTGCCCAGAAGACAGGCCTCCTTTCCTGTGATAAACCAGCCCAACACTAAAGTTGGGTGAGACTGGAACTCGAGGTCATGGGTTAAGGGTGAAAGGTGAAATGTTTAAGGGGAACACGAGGGGAACTTCTTCACTCAGAGGGTGGTGAGAGTGTGGAATAAGTTGCCAGCGGAAGCAGTGGATGTAGGTTCGATTTCAACATTTAGGAGTTTGGATAGGCACATGGATGGGAGAGGTATGGAGGGGTATGATCTGGGTACAGGTCAGTGGGACTAGGCATGGGCCTAAGGGTCTGGTTCTGTGTTGTTGTGTTCTATGACTCCATGACTATATTATTTGGCAAGGACAACCTTCTATCAGAGTATGGATTGCAAAATGAGTTGCACCATTTCTATGATTATGATAGTCCTCACTTCAAATCCTGCTCCTGGGATTTGACCACATCATCGAACTCAACACTCCCAATGCCAAATTGAGGAAAGGATGGGCCTGTTTTAGTAAGTAATAAGAGCGGCAGTAGGCCGTTCAGCCCTTCACACAACAACACCTCATTTTCTCAGCAGCCTAAGGAAATACAGCATGCCGCCAATGATACTTATCAAGTTTTATAGATGCACTATAGAAAATCTTATATCTCAGTGCTAGACTGGCTCCGTGGCTGTGGACTCTTGTTCAGCGACCCTGCAGTTCCTATTCTGTGTATTGTTGTTTTCTTTTTTATTGTTGGCATGATTTGTTTTTTTTCACAAATTGGATGTTTGACAGTCTTGGCTGTGTGCATTTTTGTGTATTTGGTTGTTTTACTTTGTTTTGTGGGCAGAGAGTAACAGGATCAAGGAAGCCCTGATGACTGTGGTATACCTAGAATTAGAGGATTGTGTCCATTTCTGGGCTCTGAACAACAGGAAAGGTGCACGAGCTTTGGAGAAGGTAGGCAACAGACTCGGCAGGTATGATGATATTTCTCAGGACTCACGGGTCTTGAATCTCCTAATGTTTCTGTGATCCAAAGATTCTTCAGAAGTCAAGAATAAAGCATAAAACTTGTTGCCAATGGCCATTTCATTAAATGTTATAGGAGCAGAAAACAAACACGAAAGGGGAGCCATAAGAACAAAGAACAGACAAAGTAAAGAGCAGTTGTGTTTGTCTCATACTCAGGCTAAAGATAACAAAAATTCCAGTGATAACAATTAACCTGTAAAATCACCAGACTCGAGTGGCATGACACCTGCTACAGAAAACTAAGCAGTTTATAGAAAAACAAAGAAGTTACTGTACCATAACTACTGGAAAATTCACTCGATTATCACTCATAGAGGTGATTTTATAAAAATACATACGAGAACACAAATTTCACGACATTTGCTAGCGATATTAAACTTGATTCTGATTCTGATTCTGAAGCATAGGAAAGATAAACCATAAGAAAAATAAAACTTTTACACCCCAGTCCAACACGAGTCTGGGACCTGAATGAAAATCTCAGTGCGGCTTTATTAGATACTTCCTGTACCCACCTAATAAAGTGGTCACTGGGTGTATGTTCGTGGTTTTCTGCTGCTGTAGCCCATCCACTTCAAGGTTCAACATGTTGTGCATTCAGAGATGCTCTTCTGCACACCACTGTTGCAGTGTGTGGTTATTTAAGTTACTATTGCCTACCTGTCAGCTCAAAGTCTATCCAGTCTCATCTGACCTCTCTCGTTAACGGGGCACCTTCACCCACAGAACTGCTGCTCACTGGATGTTTTTTTTTTGCACCATTCTCTGTAAACCCTAGGCTCTGTGCGTGAAAATTCCAGGAGACCAGCAGTTTCTGAGATACTCAAACCACCCTGTCTGGCACCAACAATCACTTCACAGTCAAAATCACTTAGATCACATTTCTTCCTCATTCTGATGTTTGGTCTGAGCAGCAATTGAACCTCTTGACCACGTCCACATGCTTTTATGCATTGAGTGCATTGAGTTTCTGCCACATGATTGACTGATTAGATATTTACATTAACAGAGCTAATAAAGTGGCCACTGAGTGTATTTCGGGCTGAGATGAGGAAACGTGTCTTTATTAAAGGGGTGGTGAACTGCAGGCATTTTCTCTCCTGGAGGGCTGCGGAGACCCAGTCATTGACTTCATTCAAAATAGGAAGCAAGAGATTACTCAATACCAAGGGGATCAAGGGATATGGGAATATTATGGGAAAGGAGTACAGAGATAGATCCAGTGAATGATAGAGCAGGTTTGAAGGGTTGGATAAGCTTCTATTTCTTAAGGAAGTTCAGTTATAATCTAGTATGGCACGGCACATTAGGGTAGCATTTAGCACAATGCTTTACAGTGCTATTTGTAAGACTGGAGTTCAATTCCCACCACCACCGCTGTCTGTGAGCTGTTTGCACGATCTCCACCCGACTATGTGGGTTTCCTCTGGGTGCTCCGGTTTCCTCCCATGTTCCAAAGACGTACCGATCTGGATTAGTGAGTTGTGGGCGTACTCTGTTGCTGCTGGACATTTGCGGGCTCCCCCCACCCCAGCACATCCTCGATCAGTGTTGGTCGCTGATGCAAAGCCATAGCTCTCAATGTATGTTTCGATGTTTCAAATAGAGCGAATCTTTATACTTTGGGGGTGGTACTGCAACACAGCAGTTACGTAAAGCCAGGACCACGCCAGCTACTGTGGGTGCAATTGCTACCACTGTCTATACAGAGTTTGAGAGTTCTCCCTGTGGCCATGTGGGCTTCTTCCAGCTGCTTCAGTTCCCTCAAACATTCAAATAATGTATGATTCGGGTTAGGGCGAATGAGATCGTCCCAGAAGCATGGGCAACACATGCTGAGGCAAACAAAGTACTTTGCTGCATCTCCAAATTAAACAAGTAAGTAAATAAATACCAGCAAGAAATTTATGGCTTTAACTGTGACCATATCAATGAACACTAAAGTTTTTCCTCATTTGTTTCTGACTCCTCTGAACTACCCGGCTGAATTATAGTCTAATCGGTAGCTAATGTCCACTATCAATGATGTTTTGACATTCCGTTGAGACATGACTCCTGATTTCGATCTGCAGGATTTTTCTACTTGCTACATTAAAGTAAATCTGCCAGTGCAAGAGATCTGATTGCGATGGCCGTGATAGATGGCCCTGTCACTCAACCCAGCAATAACGTTCAAACAGCTCTTGCTAACAACATGACGATTTAGTGGGATGTAATTTACTTCGTGGAGATGGTGCCATTAATCCTCAGGCACATAATCTATGATAGGCCTGGCCAAGGGAGCCAATTCGTTTTGTGAAACTGACTTCTCTGTTTTTGGTGAATGACCAGCGCTGAAATGGCCAGACATCAGTTAAAGTTTAACCCAAGGTTTCTGTGTTAACGTGCCAGCCATCTGCACAAGTTAAAAGGCCCAATGTTATAAAATTGTGCACGCGGACTGTTGGAGTAGACGGCATTTTTTGTGCAGTTTAACAAGGTGTGCTTGCTTGTATTTTATAGAATTACTTATGCCCATGTCACTGTTCACTATGTTGCCTAGAGGTCATAGTATACATGTGCAGTTGTTCAGTGTATCCCTCAGTCGTCATAGTCCAATATGATTCTGCAAAGTTCTCTGATATCATATCATAGGGGCTATCTAATCGCTTAACTCTTATCTACACATTTGAATAGAATTTTTCTATATCTATGGTATAAGAAGAGCTGAACACTAAGATATTTTCTTTCAGATCCTTTCTGTTCTTAGCTACTAGATGTTTGCTACTCCCTGTTTCCGATCCTTTTTGTTCTATTAGAGCTTAATGCAATGATCGTGAAACAAATGTTTTGTGCTTCTTTCCTGACTTCCGAAATAATCTTGGATTAAAATCATCAGACTCCAACAACACACCATGACTGGCAGAGTATTGGGGCTGGGGACTGTTACTAGTCATGGGAGTAAACATTGCCCTGGTTTAACACTTCATTCCAAAGGCACTTCCTCAGATAGATGGGTCGCACCACCATCTCAGTCTCCTGCGTAGAACAACCAAGGTTAACAATGAGCACCTTTATTCTGTCTGCCACAACTGGTGGGATTTCCTGGTGGCCACCCATTTTAATTCTACTTCCCATTCCCATTCCAACATGTCAGTCCAAAGGCCTCCTCAACCTCCATGATGAGCCTTTTCTCAGTTGGAGGAGCAACACATATTCCATCTGAGTAGCCTCCAACTTGACTGCATGAACATTGATTTTTCTAACTTCCAGTAATTTTCCCCCTCCCCATACTCTCTTTTTACATTCCCCATTCTGGCTTCCCTCTCACCTCTTCTCTTCTCCTCCTCTGCCTACCACCTCCCTCTTCCTTTATCCCATGGCCCTTCTATCAGATTCCTTCTTCTTCAGTACTTTACCTCTTCCACCTATCGCCAGCATTCCCCGCTCCCACCTTCCCCATCCATGTACCTTCCCCCTCACCTGGCCTCATCTAACACCTGGCGGCTTCTACTCTTCCTCCCCCCACTTTCTTATTCTGGTATCTTCCCCCTTCCTTTCCTGTCCTGATGAAGGGTCTCGGCCCGAAACATTGACTGTTTATTCCCCTCCGTAGATGCCGCTTGGCCTTCTGAGTTTCTCCAGCACTTTGTGCGTGTAACCTTCTGTTTATCAGTCTTGTCACACTTGATTATATTAGTGGCTCACCTTTGTAACTCACCACATGAAGAATGCAAGAATGCCCAGCAGGTTAGATGAGGAAAGATCCATCACTTCAGTCCTGGCAGATGGAATTAATGTCTTTGGATACAATAGGGTCTTTTAAGAGACTCATAGATAGGTACATGGAGCTTAGAAAAATAGAGGGCAATGCGGTAGGAAAATTCTAGGCAGTTTCTAGAGTAGATTAAATGGTCAGCACAACATTGTGGGCCGAAGGGCCTGTTATGTGCTGTAGATTTCCATGTTCTATGTTCAAAGTCCCGCTTACTAATGGATGTCTACACTGCCCTACCTCAGTCAAGCAACCAGCATAAAGACCCCACCCACCCCAGACATTCTCTCTTCCCCCTCTCCCATCAGGCAGAAGACACAAAAGCCTGAAATCAAAACCCACCAGGCTGAAGGACAGCTTTCATCCTGATGTTGTCAAACTCTTGAAAGGATCTCTTGTACGATAAGATGGACTCTGGGCCTCGCTATCTACTTCATTTTGATCTTGCGCTTTACCGTTTACCTGCACTCAGTAGTTTTTACACTTTGTTATTGTTTTACCTTATTCCAGCTCACTGCTCTGTGTAAATGATTTGATCTGTATGAACAGTAGGCAAGACAAGTTTTTCACTCTATCTTGGTACAAATGACAGTGATAAACCAATCCCAATCCCTCAGTGAACATGAATGTGTTTGAGAGCTGTAATGACTCCAAATAAAAGCAGCTAGTGATGGATTTCTGCAGAAAGCCGTCAAAAGCAAATGAAGGGTATATTGCTTTTCCAATGACATCAGCAACTTCCCTGCCACAGCTTCAATAATGCAGGGAGGCACCTCATGCCAAAATGGTATCAAAGAGACCTTGACTGTTGATATTAGTACAGATGTAGCAAAAATAAAATTGGGGAAGGATTTTCCAACAGGGAACGTTCTGACTGGATACATCATAGCCTGGAAGTGCAGACATCTAGAACAGATAATGGATTGCTTTCATAAAATGATTCTGACAATTGCAACCTCCAAATCTTCATTTCAAAGTTCAAAGTAAACTTTACTATCAGAGGACATATAGGTCGGTCCTGTGTGTATACTCAGCAAATCTATAGAACAGTAATTGTAAATAGGATCAATAAAAGAGCAAGAGCAAAGAAGACAACCAACTATGCAAATGCAAATATAAATAAATAGCAATAAATAACGAGAGCATGGAATAACAAGATAAAGACTCCCTAGAGTGAAATCATTTGTTGTAGGAAAATCTCAACAGATGAGTGTAGTTATCCCCTTTTGTTCAAGAGCCTGATGGTTGAGGGGGAGTAACTGTTCTTGAACTCGGGGGTGCGAATCCTGAGGTTCCTGTCCCGTCCACCAGACAGCAGCAGTGAGAAAAGAGAATGGGTGGTGAGGATCTTTGACGATGGATACTGTCCTCCTTTAATAGTGCTTCATGTAGATGTGCTCAATGACTGGGTGGGCTTCACCCTTGATGTACTGAGCCAAACCCACTACCCCTTGTGGGATTTTCTGTTCAAAGGCATTGGTGTTCCGGCACCAGGCCGTAACGCAGCCAGACAATACGCTTTCCACTGCACTACTGTAGAATTTTGTCAAATTCATTGTAACATGTCAGATGATTGTCAATACCTTCAAACTCTTTTTAATTCCTAACTTGTTAAAGTAGTGAAATCATTTCATTTTCACTCCCAGCTGTTTTTTGGTATCTCCAAGCCTGAATGTTTGAAATAGCAGTAGGCAAAACAGTTCCAAATTGTCTTATTGTTTTCTCACCAAATATCGGTGACAAAATCACTTTAAAAACACACACACACACACACACACACACAGTTAACGTTAATGAATCACTCTCAGCTCTGTGTATGTCTAACAGTACACAAGCGCATGCAACTGACACTGCTAGAACCTATTCGGCAACATTCACCTGTCCCAGTTAAGCAGCAGAGTGTCCCAAATAAGCCAAGGGAATCCCAGCAATTTGCTCAATTGGATTTTGTTCTTTAAGTGTTGTCCCAAATAAGAGGCTTCCCTGGTTAACTGATGGCCCAATTAACTAGAATCCACTGTATAAAATATTCATTTTAAGTGCCTTTTGTGACTTCAAGACACCGTAGAGCACTTGTGAAATAAGACCATGGGCCATAGGGGAAGAATTAGGCCATTTGGCCCATCGAGCCTACTCCGCCATTTCATCATGGCTGATCCATTTTTCCTCTCAGCCCCAATCTCCCGCCTTCTCCCTGTATCCCTTCATGCCCTAATCAGCCAAGAATCTATCAACCTCTGCCTTAAATATATATAAAGACTTGGCCTTCGCAGCTGCCGGTGGCAAAGAATTCCACAGATTTGCCAGACTCAATGGGCGGTACCTCTTGAAAGTGCCATCTACATTGAGGACCCTCTCTGCGCTGTTGTCGAGGAGGAGGATTAGGAGTGTGAAGATCCACACGCAGTGCTCTCTTCACCTCTGCCATCACATTTCTGAACCCATGGACACAAACCTGTCATTCACCTTTTAAACTATTCAAGTATTACTGTAATTTATAGTATTTTTATATAATCTTCCACTCTAGTACCATTACAAAATAGCAAATCTCATGATTAATATCAGTGATATAAACTGGATTCAGATTCTCACTAAAAAGTACACTTAGTGGCCACTTTATTAGTTACCTCCTTTGTATGGTCTTTGTAAAATGGTGTGCAAACCGAACGGAGCACAGACACTTTGTACGACCTTTGTAAAATGGTGTGCAAACCGAACAGACCACAGACACTTTGTACGGTCTTTGTAAAATGGTGTGCAAAGTGAACAGACCACAGACACTTTGTACGACCTTTGTAAAATGGTGTGCAAAGTGAACGGAGCACAGACACTTTGTACGACCTTTGTAAAATGGTGTGCAAAGTGAACAGACCACAGACACTTTGTACGACCTTTGTAAAATGGTGTGCAAAGTGAACAGACCACAGACACTTTGTACGGTCTTTGTAAAATGGTGCGTAAACTTTACAGCCTTGTATGGCTGTTCTATATGTGAAAATTGACTAAGACGATAGTCAAGATGATAACCTGATAGAGTCAGCATGCAGACATTGTGCCGTCACCCAGGCTGAACATGGTGCTTGAAAGCCAAACTTGTGTGCAGCCTTTCTGGTCAAGCCTGGGAACCAAGGTTACAGAACATACCAAGATAAGGATGCAAATGAAGGATTCCAGGGCAACATGAACTATTGGACAGTTATTTTACTAATTCTCAAGCACTTTAACACATAGATTTTATTGGTTATTAACAGCTGAAATACTGTATGTATTGTGATTGGTAAATATGTGAGTGATGGGATTCAGAAGTACACAGTTTCTGTTGGATCAATATTTGTATGCAACTGGTCAATTTCTCTGTAAAAATGCATTTTTCGGAACAAATAATGGTGAGAGAGGCCGTGCTGTTCTCCTTATGCACAAGTAAATGAAGTGTGATTGAGGAACAAGTGTGAGATGTCAGGATCTAGTTATTCAGCAACAACACTATTCCCTCAAAAAACTTAGGTCTAGAATGATCTGTCCGGATGGGATGTAAACAAAGGCTTCCACTGTTTCTCAGTACATATGACAACAAGAAACTAATTAACCAATGAATTAGATTAGATTAGATTAGATTATGAGGAAACACAGTCCTCTTTTATTGTCATTTAGTAGTGCATGAATTAAGAAATGATACAATATTCCTCCGGTGTGATATTGCAGAAACACAGGACAGACCAAGACTGAAAAACTGACAAAAATCACATAATTATAACATACAATTACAACAGTGCAAGCAAAACTGTAACTTGATGAAGAACAGGCCATGAGCGCGGTAAAAAAAGTTCAAAGTCTCTCGAAAGTCCCACATCTCACACAGACGGGAGAAGGAAGAAAACTCTCCCTGCCATGCCCGACCACAGTCTGACTCTGAGTCATCCGAAAACTTCGAGCCTCCGATCAGCCCTCCGACACGGAGTACGGAGTACCATCTCTATCCGAATGATTCGACCTCAGCCTCTGTCGCCAGCAGCAGGCAAAGCCAGGGATTTTGGGGTCTTCCCTCCGGAGATTCTCGATCACACAGTAGCAGCGGCAGCAAACTGGGCATTTCAGAGTTTCTCCAGATGTTCCTCCGTGCTTCTCACGGCTGTCTCTATCAAATCAGAATTGTGCACAGTACCCTATTTAACAAATACAATATCATTTCACCGGAAAGCTGCGCGCACTGCGTCGCGTTTCCGTCTTCTCCTCCCACCCGAATTAATTAATATTGACCGAGGAAAAGCTGAACACCTTTCAGCAGTGGTGAAGGTTGGCGGTGGTGGAAGAAAAAAACTTTCATTGTCCATTGTCCACCGAACCTACTTAATCAAAATGTCTCCTGTCTAGCGATGAGCATTCACCACACAAAAATGCTGGAGGAAATCAGCAGGTCAGGCAACATCTATGGAGGGGAATAAAGGGTCGATGTAGATCTTTAGTCTGAAGAAGCTGTATAACAAAATCTGCGTGATTCGCTTTCTTAACTTCAAATTTCTACTTTCTACCCCCTTCCTTTCCAATGCGTATGAAGGGTCTCAGCCCGAAACATCGACTGGTTATTCACCTCCATAGATGTTGACTGACTTGCTGGACTCCACCAGTATTTTGTGTGGGTTACTCTGGATTTCCAGCATCTGTGGAATCTGTTTGGCATTCAGTGTACCGTCTGCAGAAGAGAATTGATATTAACAGAATTCAAAGCAGACACATTTCTAGCAGGAGAAAGTCAAGCAGCCAAAGCTAATACATCCCAATAACAAAGGAGATAAAATGTATTATAAAACAGAAACACTAACAAGGATCATTAACTTCTTAAGAAGTTGGAGAGGGGCAAAGAGAGATGAACACAAATGATTAGCAAATGGCATTAAAGTTAATCACCTACAGAGGCTGAAGGTTTATGAAATAAAAAATAAATGTTCCAAGCGATGTTGTAATTGGTGAATCTACAAACCTCGTTAGACACACAATTAGAGGTGGGAGGAGAAGATGGCGGCACGACGCAGCGCGCGCAGCTCTCCGGTGAAATGATATCGTATTTGTAAGTAGGATGCCGTGCACAATTCTGATTTGATGGAGACAGACG
Source organism: Mobula hypostoma (assembly GCF_963921235.1). Taxonomy (NCBI): domain Eukaryota; kingdom Metazoa; phylum Chordata; class Chondrichthyes; order Myliobatiformes; family Myliobatidae; genus Mobula; species Mobula hypostoma. The sequence goes on along the minus strand of NC_086107.1, from coordinate 84,467,362 downwards.
TGAGAAGCAGAGGAACATCTGGAGAAATTTCTGAAATGACTGGTTCGCTGCCGCTGTTACTGTGCAATCGAGAATCTCCAGAAGGAAGGCCCCAAATCCCCGGCTTTGCCTGCTGCTGGCGACCGAGGCTGAGGTCGAAGCGTTCGGCCAAGATGGTGCTCGGTACTCGGTGTCAGAGGGCTGATCGAAGGCTCGAAGTTTTTGGACGACTCAGAATCGGACTGTGGTCGGGCATGGCAGGGAGAGTTTTCTTCCTTCTCCCGTCTGCGTGAGATGTGGGACTTTCGAGAGACTTTGAACTTTTTTACTGTGACCATGGCCTGTTCTTCATCAAGTTATGGTATTGTTGCACTGTTGTAACTATATGTTATAATTATGTGGTTTTGTTAGTTTTTCAGTCTTGGTCTGTCCTGTGTTTCTGTGATATCACACCGGAGGAATATTGTATCATTTCTTAATGCATGAATTATTAAATGACAATAAAAGAGGACTGCATGTCCTCATAATCTAAAAAAAATCTAACCTAATCTAAAAAAAAAGCCACAACATAACTGGACAATACGAGATGTGATTTGAAGCTGGGAGTTCAATCCCAGTGTCCTCTGTAGGAGATTTATATGCCCTTCCCATGGAATGCGTGGGTTTCCTCTGGGTGCTCTGGTTTCCTCCCACAGTCCTAAGGCATACTGATTAGTAGGCTAATTGGACTTTGTGAATTGTCCCCTGATTAGGCTAGGGTTAGATCGATGGGTTGCTTCGCGGTGTGGCTCAAAGGGCTGGAAGGGCCTGTTCTGTGCTGTATCTCTAAGTAATAAATAAACAAACAAACAAACAAATAAACCAATAAATGGCCCTGCAGAACCTGAAGCCTTATGAAACAAAGGTAAATGGTGTAAGGGTTGAGCGGTGTTGTAACTGGTGAACCTACAAGCCTCATTAGATGCACAAGTAGCACAAAATGACTGGACAGTATGAAATGTGATTCCAATCTCTCCTTACGGAAAAGGTCAAATACTCAGCATCCTGAAGTTATTGCCCATTTTGCTTGACTTCTATAAATGGAATGCCTCGGAAATCTATTCAAATGAATGAATTGTGTTTTACCAAACTACGGAACAGGCTGTAACTTCAAGTTAAGGGGGAGAATGGAAACACTGATTGGCCCTTACAAAATACAGGAGGTATGTTTGAAAATGATAATGCCATCGGCTGCCCAAGGTAATGCAATTAATATTCCACATCTTATATTGTATACAGAATTTAATTAGATCCCTTGCAGGGAGCTCATGGCTAAAGTGAGACCCTGCCGATTCATGATGAACTAAATTGGACCTTTAATTGGGCAAATAAAACATTTATTAACAACAATACCTTCTGGATGGCCAGTAGCAATGTGAAGCCTCCCAAGAATTAAACCTAGACCTTTGAATGCCTGTGAAAGTGAGTCAATAGGCTTCAACAAGGATGCTGCAGGTTGAAAATCCATTTCCGGAAATCTTGAGCAACACACACAAAATGGTAGGTGAACTCAGCACGTCAGGCAACATCTACGGAACAAAATAAACAGTTGTCATTCCGAGCTGAAGCATTCTCTTTACCAAAGAGCATTCTGTATTAAATCTCAGTGGCCACTTTATTAGGTACACTTGTGCACCTGCTTGTTAATGGAAATATCCAATCAGCCAATCATGTGGCAGCAAGTCAATGCGTAAAAGTATGCAGACGTGGTCAGGCGGTTCGGTTATTGTTCAGACCAAACATCAGAATGGGGAAGAAATGCGATCTACATGACTTTGACTGTGGAATGATTGTTGGTGGCCAGAAATGGGAATCTTGAGTATCTGAGAAACTTCTGATCTCCTGGGATTTTCACTCACAACAGTCTCTAGAGTTTACAAAGGGTGTAAAGAGAAAACCATCCAGTAGTGGTAGTAACACACATCAAAGTTGCTGGTGAACGCAGCAGGCCAGGCGGCATCGCTAGGAAGAGGTACAGTCGACGTTCGGGCCAAGACCCTTCATCAGGACTAACTGAAGGAAGAGTTAGTAAGAGATTTGAAAGTTGGAGGGGGAGGGGGAGATCCAAAATGATAGGAGAAGACAGAAGGGGGAGGGATGGAGCCAAGAGCTGGACAGGTGATTGGCAAAAGGGATACGAGAGGATCATGGGACAGGAGGCCCAGGGAGAAAGAAAAGGGGGGGGGAAGCCCAGAGGATGGGCAAGGGGTATAGTGAGAGAGACAGAGGGAGAAAAAGGAGAGAGAGAAAAAGAATGCGTGTATATAAATAAATAACGGATGGGGTACGAGGGGGGTGGGGCATTAGCGGAAGTTTGAGAAGTCAATGTTCATGCCATCAGGTTGGAGGCTACCCAGACGGAATATAAGGTGTTGTTCCTCCAACCTGAGTGTGGCTTCATCTTTACAGTAGAGGAGGCCGTGGGGTAGTGGCAGTTCTGTGGGTGAAAATGCCTCGCTAATGAGAGAGGCCAGAGGAGAATGGCCAGACTGGTTCAAGCTGACAGGAAGGTGACAGTAACTCAAATATCCACACATTACAACAGTGGGGAGCAGAGGAGCATCTCTGAACACACAACACGTCAAAACTTGAAGTGGATGGGCTACAGCAGCAGAAGACCAAACTGGGTTCCACTCCTGTACCTAATAAAGATGCCACTGAGTGTATATTCTCTGTTGCTCTGACTGTACTCTGAATGCTCTTTGCCAGACAGGAGACAGTTTGATCTCCAGGGAAATTTAGAAGAAGCACTGGAGCATTTTACCCATCAAGCCCACCCTGACGTGCAGTCATGGCTGATAGAGGTTCTGTTCAGTCGGACATCAGTAATCTTCAGAAACACTCAGAGTCACTGGGTGAGGACAGAAACAAGGAAGCTCAATGGACAATCTATCAGAAAGTCCACTTTCTCCGCCTTCGCTTTTCCTTATTCTCAACCCAAAACATTGACTGTTTCTTTAAAGCAGTGGTGATAGGTTGTTGATTAATAAGACCATCAACGATTGCGGGGAGAAGAATGGTGTTGAGAGGGTTAATAAATCAGCAATGTTGGAATGGCGGAGCAAACTCGATTGGCTGAATGGACTAATTCTGATGCTATATTTTTCATCAGATAGTGGTGAATCATTGGGTATACTTAAAGCAGAGGATGATAGGTTCTTGATTAGTAAGGGTGTCAAAAGTTATAGGGGGAAGGCAGAAGAAGGGGGTTGAGAGGGAAAACAAATCAGCCATGATGGAATGGTAGAACAGACTCGATGGGCCAAATGGCCTAATTCTGATGCTATGTCTTATGGTTGTAAGGTCCTACTTCCCACTATAGTTTATGCCTGATGGGCTGAAGTTGTCCAGCACTTCATGTGTGTCACTCGAGATTTCCAGTGTCTCCAGAGTCCCTTGTGTCTCTGGAAAACTTTGGGGAAATTTGAGGGTCAGGCAAAGAAGAGGCCAAGAAACTCCCAGGGCTGGAGAGAAGGAAAATCAACGAATTGGGGTAACCCTGGGCTTCAAATTGCCTACTCTGAAATATAGCTGGGGATCCTAAGCTCAATGTTTTTGGATTTCGATATTTCTGTGAATAAATTTCATGGATGTTGTTCAGCTGGAAAAGTCCAGAGGAATACAGACAGGCAGTGGACCACTTTACCAATCAAGCCCACCCTGTCATGAACACAGTCACGGCTGATTGAGGGTCAGTTCAGTCGGGCACCAGTAACACACGCAGTCACTGGGTGAGGACAGGAACAAGCACTACCAACTCTATCATTCTCACAGCAGTCACAACATGAGTACTAGTGTATAGAATATTACAGCTCTTCGGCCCACAATGTAGTGCCAAACTTTTAATCTATTTCAAGATCAATTTAACACTTCCCTCCCACAGTCCTCCATTACTATTCTATCATCCACGTGCCTATCTAAGGGTTAAGTATCCCTAAAGTATCTGCCTCTATAATATACACTCACTGGCTACCCTAAACTCTAGAGACTATTGTGCATGAAAATCCCAGGAGATCAGCAGATACTCAAACCACCCCGTCTGGCACCAACAATCATGCCAGGGTCAAAGTCACTTAGATCACATTGCATCCCCATTCTGATGTTTGGTCTGAACTACAGCTGAACCTCTTGGCCATGTTTGCAAGCTTTCATGCATTGTTTCACAGCTACATGATTGGCTGGTTAGATATTTGCATTAATGAGCAGGTGAACAGGGGTACCAAATATTGTGACCACCCAGTATATAACACATAATATTTTTGCATTCCAGCCTCTCTGTGAGACTTGAACCCACAATTTCTGATTCAGAGGTCAGAGTTCCCTACAGCTAATCAAACAGCCACGATGCCTCCAGTGTATTCCAGTGTTTCATGCACAATCCCTGATCGTATTTGCTTGCCGACCTTTATGTTGCAGGCAGCTGTTCAAGGCCTTTAAGTTGATTAAGTGTGTTTATTTTGGTGAAGTCCCAGCCAAGAATCCTGCAGAGATGATGGGATGAGAGCAATCAATGGGTGAGTTTTAGAAACACATGAGGGCTTTGTGATTACTATCAGAACATAAGGCGTATGATCAGAACTAGACCACTCAGCCCATCAAATCTGTTCTGCTATCCCATCAGGGCTGATTGATTCTTCCTCTCAACCCCATTCTCCTGCCTTCTTCCCGTAACCTTTGACACCCTGATTAATAAAGAATCTATCAAAATCCGTTTTAAGGTTTTAAGTGTATTCCATGAGTTGGTCTCCACAGCCGTCCATGACAACTGTTCCACAGATTCACCTCCCTCTGACTAAAGAAATCCCTCCTCATATCCACTCTAAAAGGACATCTTTCTAGTCTGAGACTGTGCCTTCTGGTCCTCGACTTTCCCACCATCCTCTCTGTATCCACTCAATTACTCAATATTCAATGGAGTTCAGTGAGATCCCCCTCATGCTTCAAAACTCCAGCAAGGACAGGCCCAGAGACATCAAACGCTCCTCTTACGTTAACCCTTTCATTCCCAGAAGCATTTTTGTGAACCTCCTATAGACCAGGGGTTCCCAACCTTTTTTGCACCCGGACCGGTTTAATATTGACAATATTCTTGCGGACCGGCCAACCGGTGGGGGGGAGTGTTAATCACGACCGGAATATGGGTGATAAGTCAACTAAGTCACTTATAAGTGGCTAATACATCAATTTTGTTTCTAAAAGGGTTTATCTAATGAATTTAATATTAAACACACAGTGCATATTTTCCCCGTATGAACATATAAAATCATTGCAACACACCAATATCGCTGAATCAGTAGGAGCCTTGGGCTTGTTTCCCTGCAACAAGAAGGTCCCATTGAGGGGTGATGGGAGACAGTGATACTCGAATGGGGTTCCTTATGTCCAGTCTATTCCGCAATTTAGTTTTTGTTACATTTATTGCAGAAAAGCCCCCTTCACAGAGAAATTATTTTGGAAATGGAAGCAACGTTTTCAGTGTTTTCATGGCTGTCTCAGGATATTCAGCCTTGACTTTGATCCAGAATGCTGGCAGAGATGTTATGTCAAACATACTGTTCAGCCCACCGTCATTTGCAAGCTCGAGGAGTTGATCTTCTTCCCGCGCTAACATGGATGACACGTGGGTAATGACCTCGCGTGCGTTCAAGTTCCAACAGTGCGTGACAGGGAACGAGGAAAGGTGCAGCTGACTCATATTGTTTCATATCACCAAATCATATCGTTTCCTCACGGCCCGGTAGCACATGCTTTGCGGCCCGATGGTTGGGGACCACTGCTCTAGACTATCTCCAGTGACAGGACATCTTAGAAAAGGGGCCCAGTACTGTTCATAATATTCTGTGTGGTCTGAACAGACTTGTGACATGGGAGAAAAGTAGAACACTTGATGTGAGCACACACGGTCATGCAGAGAACTTGCAGATTCCACGGAGACCGCACTGGAGGTCAGGATTGAGCAGTGAGGGAAAACTCAGCTAGCTGTGTCATGGCATTTAAATTCAAGTCATTAAATTAAGCTGGAATTGTTTCTAAAATAGTCTTGGTAACATTTTGAAGGAGGGAGGAGAAGATAGCGGCACGACACAGCGTGCGCGGCCGTTCCGAATGAATATTGATTATGTGTAACTAGGGGCCGTGCACAATCCGGATTTGATGGAGACAGCCATGAGAAGCGCAGAGGAACATCTGGAGTAACTTCTGAAATGCCCGCTTCGCTGCCTCTGCTACTGTGTGATCGAGAATCTCCAGAGACAAAGGCCCCAAATCCTCAGCTTTGCGTATCACCTGTTGCCGGGGCCGGGGTCGAAGCGCTCAGCAGAGATGGTGCTCGGTGCTTGGTGTCGAAGAGGTGGCTCAGAGGCTCGGAGTTTTTCGGACGGACTCGGAGTTGGACTGCGGTCGAATGCTTCCAGGATGCGGCATCGGCAAGTTGGCGGCGCTGGAGGTTTACCGCCTGCGTGAGATGATGGGACTTTCAAGAGACTTTGAGACTTTTACTGTGCCATGGTCTGTTCTTATCAAATTACGGTATTGCTTTGCACTGTTGTAACAAAATGTTATAATTATGCAGTTTTTGTTAGTTTTTAAGCCGGTTTGTCATGTGTTTTTGTGATATCATTCTGGAAAAACATTTTGTCATTTCTTAATGCATGTATTACTAAATGGCAATAAAAGGGGACTGCGTGTCCTCATAATCATAATAATCGTAATTACCATAAAAGCCAAAGGAACCAATGAAATTCAGGGGCAGGAAATCTGCCGTCCTTGTCCCTGGCACCGAATCTACTGACTAACTCTTACCAGCCTCATTCCATTATTAACGACCTTCACCTTCTTCCTGTTACCACCAACAGGGAGGAGGTACAAGAGCCTGAAGACCCATTCTCAACAGCTGAGAGACAACTTGCTCCCCTCCACCATCAGATTACTGAATGGTCCCTGAGCCAATGAACACCACCTCATTTTCAGCACGAGAGGTTCCGCACAGGCTGGAAACCAAGAACAACACACTCAAAATGCTACAGGGCCTCAGCAGGTCGCACAGCTTCTATGGAGCAGAATAAAGAGTTGATATTTTGGGTCCCTAACTCATCGTTCTCTTTAGCACTATTAATTTTTGTAACTTATAGCAATTTTTTGTGCCTTTGCTGTACTGCTGCCACAAAACAACAAGTTTCAGGACATTTATCAGTGACAGTAAACGGACTCTGACTGTGTGACTAAGCACAGCTCCGATGTCATATTTGAGTTTGCTGACAACACCACTGTCATTGGACAAATCCAAAGCTGGCAATGAACCAGCATAGAGGAGGGAGAGTGGAAGTCTGGCTGAGTGGTGCCATAACAACAACCTCTCCCTCATTGTCAGCAAGACCAAGGAGCTGATGATTGATCTCCGGAGAAGGAAGCTGCAGATCGACCAGCCAGTCATCAGGAGATCAGAGGTGGAGTGGGTCAGCAACTTTAAAGCCCTCGATATTATCATTTCAGAGAAGACATCCTGGGTCCAGCTCATAAGTGCCATTATGAAAAAAAATCATGGCAGTGTCTCTATCTCCTTAGAAGTTTGTATTGCTGGGATAACTCGGGGCTTAAAGTCCCATAAATTATCACTTTATGCTGATGATTTACTTTTATATATTTCTAATCCTCAAAAATCCATCCCTGCTGTTTTAGAGTTATTAGCACAATTTGGTCTTTTTTCAGGTTATAAATTAAATCTTAGCAAGAGTGAACTCTTTCCGATTAATAAACAACTTCCCTTATATTATAAATTTCCATTTAAATTGATTAATAATTATTTTTCATATCTTGGGATTAAAATTACTTGTAAATATAAAGATTTATTTAAGACTAATTTTTTACCATTAATAGACCATATTACTCAACTTTCATCTAAATGGTTGCCTTTACATTTAACTTTGATTGGTCGTATTAATGCAGTTAAGATGTTTTTTTTGCCAAAATTTTTATATATATTTCAGGCATTACCAATCTTTGTTCCAAAATCTTTTTTTGACAAAGTTGACTCTAAAATTTCTTCATTTATTTGGCAGAATAAAAACCTGAGACTGGGTAAAATACATTTACAGAAAGCTAAGAGAGATGGAGGCTTAGTATTACCTAACTTTAGATTTTATTATTGGGCAATTAATATTCGACATATGAAATTCTGGTTACTGGACCAGGATATACTATCCATTCCTAAATGGGTAGTATTGGAATTACAATCTGTTCAGGGTTTTACACTTGGCTCTATTTTAGGTTCCTCTCTTCCTTTTGATTGGAAACGCCTTAAACAGGTGTCTAACCCGATAGTTAAATATACCTTGCGTATTTGGTTTCAATTCAGAAAATTTTTTGATCTTAATCAATTTGGGTTAGCGATTCCTATTTTAGGTAACATTTTTTTCTCCCTCTTTTACGGATTGTGCTTTTCAAACTTGGAAGACTAAGGGTATTTTACGGTTTTTGGATTTATTTTTAGATGGTTCCCTTATGTCTTTTGAACAATTATCTAATAAATATAACTTATCAAGAATACATTTTTTTAGATATCTACAAGTTAGAAATTTCCTAAGTACTATACTTTCTTCCTTTCCAATGCTTCCTCCTACATACATTTTAGATACTATAATCAACCTTAATCCATGTCAGAAAGGTGCATCGGCTATGATTTATAATATTATTATGAAACTTAGGAAAGCTCCATCTGATAAGATTAGGGTAGATTGGGAACAGGAATTGGGGTTTACCATTTCCGTGGATGACTGGGGGCAGATTTTACAATTAGTCAATACTTCCTCTATCTGTGCTAAACATTCCCTAATTCAATTTAAAGTTGTTCATAGAGCTCATATGTCCAAAGATAAGTTAGCGCGCTTTTATTCTCATATTAACCCTTTTTGTGATAGATGTCCGGGGCAGATAGCCTCTTTAACTCATATGTTTTGGTCTTGCCCTACTTTGGAAATTTTTTGGAGAGACATTTTTAATATTATCTCCAAGGTATTGAATATAGATATCTCTCCTCACCCTATTACTGCTATCTTTGGACTACCTAAAATTTCCAGTAATCTCTCCCCTTCAGCCCGTAGAATGATTGCATTTCTTACTTTAATGGCGAAAAGATGTATCTTACAACATTGGAAAGAGCTTAATGCTCCAACTACCTTTTTTTGGTTTTCTCAGATGATATTATGCTTGAATCTGGAGAAAATTAGAAGCAACCTTTATGATTCCTCACTTAAATTTGAACAGACTTGGAGATCTTTTATTCAATATTTTCATTTAATGTAATATATACCCTTCTTGTTTTTTTTTACTGTTTTTAATGGAGGTCGGGATTGAGGACGTGATTTTAAGTTTAACTCTGTTTGGTTTCAAGTTAGCCCATTGCTTTGCGTTGCTTTTAGTTAGTTGCACGGTGGGTTTTTGTTTGGGGTTTTTTTTCCTTTTCTCTATTGATATATATATAAAATTAGTATACTATTATGTTACCTTGGTATGTTATGTTTAAATTACATTGTTTGTAGTATTTTTTTTGTATTAATATCTTCTGTAATTTTATTATATTCTAACAGTGTATTAGTGTCTATATGGCTTACCTTTTTGTATACTTATTTAATAAAAAGATTTAAAAAGGAAAGAAAGAAGTTTGTAAAGGATCGGCAGGACATGTAAAACTTAGTCAAGCTTCTGTAGATGTGTGGTGGAGAGTATATTGACTGGCTGAATCACAGCCTGGTATGGAAACACCAATGCCTTTGGATGGAAAATCTTACAAAGAGTAATGGATATGGCCCAGTCCATCACGGGTAAAGCCCTCCCCACCATTGAGCACATCTACATGGAGCGTTGTCCCAGGAAAGAAGTACCCATCATCAATGACCCCCACCACTCAGGCTATGCTTGCTTCTCACTGCTACCATCAGGAAAAGGGTACAGGAGCCTCAGGGCTCACACCACCAGGTTCAGGAACAGTTACTACCCCTCAACCACCAGGTTCTTGGACCGGCATGGATAATTTCACTCACCTCTACACTGAACTGATTCCAAAACCTATGGAATCGCTTTTAAAGGGCTCTTCACCTCATGTTCCCAATATTTGCTGCTTATTAATTTATTATTTGTTTGTATTTGCACAGGTTTTTGTCTTTTACACAGTGGTTGGTTGTCCATCCTGTTGGGAGCAGTCTTTCATTGATTCCGTTGTGTTTTTTGGATTTACTGTGTGTGCCTGCAAGAAAATGAATCTCAGGATTGTATATGGTGACATATATGTACTTTGATAATAAATTTACTTTGAACTTTGATCCTCGATCCTGATTCTGATGTGTGCACCATCCTCTGCAGGAAGAAGTTGCCCCTTAGGTCAATTTAAAATCTTTCCCCTCTGACCTTAAAACTATGCACTGATTTCCTTCGGGGAGAATAGATTGGGCGTGGACAATAAATCTCATCTGTGCCAGTGATGAACATACCCTGAGAAGTAATAAAAGAAGAGAAAGTGGGAAATTGGAAATAATTTCTTCTGACATTGTGTGCTGCATCACCAGCACCCCCTAGTGGAGGCACCAACCTGTCCTAGGAGTTTGCAGATAAAGTCAGAACAATCCTGGCCTTACATCATCTCGTCCTTCCTACACACAGCCTGTATCCCACTCAATTTGTTTATTAAAATAGCTAGTTTAAGACTATCAGATGTACTAATTAATGTTAGAAACACCTATCACTTGCAAAACACAGCAGCCATCGCTCACCATTGATGCCCTCCGCTGGTCAGGGTCCACGTTGGATATGGCGTCCCAGCTGTTTAAGTGATACGCAAGCCAGGGCAAAATGGGGAGCAAGCTGCTGTCCATGTAGCAAGCTTCTCCTGTCCACATTAATCCCAAGGGTCGGCAGAGACCGATACAGTTTGTCATCAAAAGCACCACAGGAGTTGCCAGTCAGCGTTGAACATGGAGGTCTGTGATCGGAGTTTCAGTTCTCCTGGATGAGCTACCGATAACAGCTGATGAGTCCCAACTGGACGAAGTGGCTGGTTTTAAGGCATCAGCAACCTAACTTTACCCTTTCTTCTGTCAATAGAAACGGTTCCACCAGACTTACTAGCTAAGCCACTTGTGAAGTCCCAGGAGATGGACTTCATTACTACTTGAGATGAGATGCACGCCATTTTATCAGTAGTGGGAGCTTAACACCACCATCTCCCCGACTATGACATCCTTCTGGAACCTCCATTATTAATTATAATTTCCTCTCAAATAATGAAGTCTCATTTTACCATCACGGGAGGAATGGATTTGCATTGCTTTATGCAATATTGAAGATCAGTCTGAGGCGTCCCGCAGTGATGCCTTGTGTTGTAAAGCTCAGTGTCAGAATAATGAATAGGTCATGTTGCTTGCAAAGACAGGCAGGACAAACTTACTTTTTCAATGGAATTAAGACCATAAAATGGTAAGGAGCAGAATTATAAACAAGAGAAAATCTACAGATGCTGAAAATCCAAGCAACTCACACACAAAATGCTGGAGGGTCTCAACAGGTCAGGCTGCACCTATAGAAAAGAATAAAGAGTCGAGGTTTCGGCTGAGATCCAAAACATTGACTGTACTATTTTCCATAGGTGCTGCATGGTCTGCTGAGTTCCTCCAGCGTTTTGTGTGTGTTGCAAAGAGCAGAATTAGGCCAATTGGCCCATCAAGCCTGCTCTCCATTCCATCATGTCTGATTTATAATCCCTCTCCACCCCAGTCTCCTGCCTTCTCCCCATAACCTTTGACACCCTCAATTAAGAATTAGTATGCTACAAAATATTGATGAATGTGCACATAATTTTTCTTTAGGTTTGTCTGACTTTACTAGTTGGAGGATAGCATGGAGACTGGGGACAGTTGTTAACTGTTCTCGTAACTAGTGATATCTGCATCTCCTTCATGAAACCACAGTTCGTTGACAGGTTTGGTCACTCAGTTATAACAAAGGCAACATTCAACTGGAAAGGATTCAGAGACAATTTACAAAGATGCTGCTGGGACATGAGGGCCTGAGTTATAAGGCCGGGGTGGACTACAACTTTACTCTTTAGAACACAGAGGACTGGGGGGTGATCTTAGAGATTTATAAAATCATGAGGGGCTTACGTAGGGTGAATGCACACAGTCTTTGTTCTTTGCAAAGTTGGGGAATCAAGAACCAGTAGGCATAGGTTTAAGGTGAGAAGGGAAAGATTTATAAGAATTTTATTTTCATACAGAGGGTGGTGTGCATATAGAAGTGGTTGAGGTAGGTACCATCACATTTAGACCATAAGATTTATAGGCATCCGTTAGTCTCATGAGACCATGGATTTGTGCTTTGGAAGGTTTCCAGAGCGCAGGCCTGGGCAAGGTTGTATGGAAGACTGGCAGTTGCCCATGCTGCAAGTCTCGCCTTTCCACACCACCGATGTTGTCCAAGGGAAAGGCATTAGGACCCATACAACTTGGCACTGGTGTCGTCACAGAGCAAAGTGTGGTTAGGAGCCTTGCTCGAGGTCACAACATGTTGCCTCAGCCAAGGCTTGAACTAGTGACCTTCAGATCACTAGAAGAACGCCTTAACCACTTAGCCATGCGCCAACACGAGACCATAAAATATAGGAGCAGAATTAGGCCATTTGGCCCATCGAGTCTGCTCCACCATTTCATCATGGCTGGTCCAATTTTCCTCTTAGCCCCAATCTCCTACCTTCTCCCCATATCCCTTCATGCTCTGACTAATCAAGAATCTATCAACTTCTGCCTTAAATACACATAAAGACTTGGCCTCCACAGCTGCCTGTGGCAAAGAATTCCACAGATTCATCACTCCCTGGCTTAAGAAGTTCTTTCTCATCTCTGTTCTAAAAGGACACCCCTCTATTCTGAGGTTGTGTTTCAGGTCTTAGATTCTTCCACCACAGGAAACATCCACTCTGTCAAGGCCTTTCACCATTTCATAGATTTCAATGAGGTCACCTCTAATTCTTTTTAATTCTAGTGAATACATGCCCAGAGCCATCAAACACTCTTCATATGACAAGCCATTCAATCCTGGAATCATTTTCGTGAACTTTCTTTGAAATCTCTCCAGTTCCAGTACATTCTTTCTAAAATAAGAGGCCCTAAACTACTCACAATACTCCAGGTGAGACCTCACCAGTACTTTATAAAGTCTCAACATTACATCCTTGCTTTTATATTCTAGTCCTCTTGAAAAGAATGCTAACATTGCATTTGCCTTCCTTGCCACAAACCCAACCTACAAATTAACTTTGAGAATTCTGCACAAGGACTCCCAAGTCCCTTCGCACATGTTTTCTTTGTATTTTCTCTTTATTTAGAATATAGTCAACCCATTCATTTCTTTTACAAAAGTGCATGACCAGACACTTCCCAACACTGTATTCCATCTGTCACTTCTTTGTCCATTCTCCTAATCCATCTAAGTCCTTCTATAGCTTCACTACTTACTCAAAACTACATACCCCTCCACCAATCTTCGTATCATCCGCAAACTTTGCAACAAAGCCATCAATTCCATCATCCAAGTCATTGAAATATAATGTAAAAAAAATTCCGTCCCAATACAGACTCCTGTGGAACACCACTAGTCACTGACAGCCACCCAGAAGAGGATCTTTTTATTCCCACTCTATTTTCCCACCTCCCAATCAGCCACTGCTTTATCCATGCTAGAATCTTTTCTGTAAAACCATGGGTTGTAGCTTGATAAGCAGCCTCATCTGTGGCACGTTGTCAAAGGCCTTCTGAAAAACCAAGTACACAACATCAATCGATTCTACTTTGTCTATCCTTCTTGTTATTTCTTTAAAGAATTCCAACAGATTTGTCAGGCAAGATTTTCCCTTGAGGAAACCATGCTGACTACAGCCTACCTTATCATGTGCCTCCAAGTAATCTGAAACTTTACTCTCAACTCCAACATCTTCCCAACCACTGAGGTCAGGCTAACTGGCTTTCAGCTTCCTTCTTTCTTCTGCCTCTCTCCCTTCTTGAAGAGTGGAGTGACATTTGCAATTTTCCAGTCTTCTGGAACAATTCCAGAATCTAGTAATTCTTGAAAGATCATTACTAATACCTCCACAATCTCTTCAGCCACTCCTTTCAGAACTGTGGTGTGTACACCATCTGGTCTAGGTGACTTATCTACCTTCAGATCTTTCAGTTTCCCAAAAACCTTCTTTCCTGTTATGGTAACTTTATACTTCATGACCTCTGACACCTGAACTTTCACCATTCTGCTGGTGTGTTCCACAGCAAAGACTGATGCAAAATGCTTATTCAGTTTGTCCATCATTTCCTTGTCCCCCATTACTAACTCACCAGCATCATATTCCAGCGGTCCAATTTCCACTCTCACTCTCTTCATGTAACTGAAGAAATTTCTAGCTTACTTTCATATTCCATCTCTATCTTAATGACTTTTTTGTTGCTTTCTGTTGGCTTTTAAAAGGTTCCCAATCTTCTAACTTCCCATTAGTTTTTGCTCTATTATAAGCCCTCTCTTTGGCTTTTACGTTTGCTTTAACTTCCTTTGTTAGCCACTCTTGTGTCATCTTTCCTTTAGAATACTTCTTCCTCTTTGGGACGTATATATCTTGTACCTTCTGAATTGCTTCCAGAAATTCCAGCCATCGCTGCTCTGCCATCATCCTTGCCAATCAATTCTGGCCAACTCCTCTCTCGTGCCTCCATAATTCCCTTTACTCCACAGTAATGCTGATACATCTGACTTTAGCTTCTCCTCAAGGGTGAATTTGATCATATTAAAGGGGAGGGGAGGAGAAGATGACAGCGGGACGCAGCACGCGCTGCCGCTCCAAATTGATATCGTATTTTTTAAATAGGGGCCGTGCACAATCCTGATTTGATGGAGACAGTTGTGAAGAAACACGCAGGAACATCTGGAGAAACTTCTGAAATGCCTGCTTCGCTCCCGCTGCTACTGTGCGATCGAGAATCTCCGGAGGGGAAGGCCCCAAATTCTTGGCTTTGCCTATTGCCTATTGCCTGTTGCCGAAGCACTCAGCAGAGATGGTGCTCGGTGCTCGGTGTAGAGGGCTGGTCGGAGGCTTGGAGTTTTCGGACGGACTGAGAGTCGGACTGTGGTCGGGTGCTTCCAGGATGCTGCATCGGCAAGTTTGCGGCGCTGGCAAGGAGAGTTTCTCCCTTCAACCATCTGCGTGAGATGATGGGACTCTCGAGAGACTTTGAGACTTTTTTTTACCGTGCTCATTGTCTGTTGTTCATCAAATTACGGTATTGCTTTGCACTGTTGTAACTATATGTTATAATTATGTGTTTTTTGTCAGTTTTTTTTAGTCTTGGTTTGTCTTGTGTATCTGTGATATCATTCTGAAGAAACAAATTGTATCATTTCTTAATGCATGTATTACTAAATGATAATAAAAGAGGACTGCGTGTCCTCATAATCTAATAATCTAATCCAATCTAATATTATGATCACTTTGCCCTAAGGGTTCTTTTACCTTAAACTCTCTTAAAGGACTCATTAGCAGGAGTCTCCTAAAGATTCTTTAACATGAAGAGGAAAAGTTTAGAGCAGGGGTTCCAAACCTTTTTTATGACACAGATCCCTACCATTAACCAAGGGGTTCGTGAACCCCAGGTTGGGAACTCCTGGTTTAGAGGGATATGGGTCGAGCACAAGCATATAGGGTTAACATAGGTAAGCACCTTGGTCAGCATGGACCAGTTGGGCAGAAAGGCCTTTTTCTGCACTGTATAACTCTTTGGCTCTGTGATTCTAAACCTTCAGATAACTTACATTTTCTTTTTGTCAAATTAAAAAGAACCCAACTGCAAGAAAAGGGTATTGCCCACTTGGGTTTGAAATGAGGATGAAGCTCTTGGTTCCAGGGATTAGGAGTCTTTAGCCAGGCTAGAACTTTACTTCTCGGTGCATGGAAGCCAGAGCAGTTGCCTTGTGTATAAAATCATGATGGTTATGGAGAGGGTGAATGTACACACTCCTTTCCGGGGTAAAATTAGAGGGCATCAGCTTAAGGTGAGAAGGGAGAAGTTTAAAATGGACCTGAGGGGCACACTCTTCACGGTGATGGTGTTGCATTGAGCTGCCAGGCAAAATGGTTGAGGCAACTGCAAAAGCAACATTTAAAAGACACTTGGACAGGTACATGGACAGGAAAGATTTAGAGCAGAGCTTCCCAACCTGGGTTCTGCGGACCTCTCGGTTACTGATAAGGCCCCATGACATAAACCCCTGGTTTAGAGGGATATGGCCCAAATATGAGCAGATGAGACCAGCTTAGATGGTCAACATGGACAAATTGGGCCGAAGGGTCTGTTTTCGTGCTGTATGACTCTTTGACTCTCTCACTCTGTCGTTGTTTGCTCCAAGGCTAGTGCTCCCTGGCGCTCTCTCCCCCAGAAAATGGTGATTGCTCATCATCACCGAGGAGGACGTTAGAAGGGCCTTCCTGAAGATAAATCCAAGGAAGGCGATGGGCTCAGATGGCGTCCCAGGACGGGTTCTCTGGGCCTGTGCAAGCGAGCTAGCTGGGGTGTTTACTGACATCTTCAACTGCTCCTTGCTTCAGTCTAAGATCCCCTCATGTTTTAAGAAGGCAACGATAATCCCAGTGCCGAAGAAGAGCAAGGTGGCATGCCTGAATGACTATCGACCTGTGGCTCTGACATCAATTGCTATGAAGTGCTTCGAGCGATTGGTTATGGCAGACATCAACCACAGCCTACCGGTCAACCTCGACGCTTTTCAATTCACCTACCGGAGTAACAGGTCAACGGCAGATGCCACCTCTCTGGCCCTATATTCCTCCTTAGAACACCTGGAGAATAAAGACGCATACGTAAGGCTCCTTTTCATTGACTACAGCTCTGTCTTTTAAAACCTTCATTCCAAATAAACTGATTCCGAAGCTCCGGAACTTGGGCCTTATCACTCAGATCTGCAGCTGGATCTTCAACTTCCTCACAGACAGGACCCAGGCTGTAAAAATAGGGGACAAGCTCTCCTCTACAATCACTCTGAGCACCGGTGCCCCACAAGGCTGTGTACTCAGCCCCCTGCTGTACTCACTGTACACCTATGATTGTGTAGCCAAGTTTCCATCAAACTCAATATATAAATTTGTTGATGACACAACAATTGTAGGCCGTATCTCGGGTAATGATGAGTTTGAGTACAGAGAGGAAATTAAGAACCTGGTGGCATGGTGCGAAGACAATAACCTATCCCTCAATGTCAACAAGATGAAGGAATTGGTTGTTGACTTCAGAAGGCGTAGCGGACCACACAACCCAATTCACATCGGTGGTGCGCAAGTGGAACAGGTCAAAAGCTTTAAGTTCCTCGGGGTCAATATCACATATGACCTGACTTGGTCCAACCAAGCAGAGTTCACTGCCAAGAAGGCCCAACAGCGCTTTTACTTCCTGAGAAAACTAAAGAAATTTGGCCTGTTCCCTAAAATCCTCACTAATTTTTATAGATGCACCGCAGAAAGCATTCTTCTAGGGTGCATCACAACCTGGTATGGAAGCTGTCCTGTCCAAGGCCAAAAGAAGCTGCAGAAGATCGTGAACACGGCGCAGCACATCACACAAACCAATCTTCTGTCCGTGGACTCACTTTACACCGCACACTGTCGGAGCAGTGCTGCCAAGATAATCAAGGACACGACCCACCTAGCCAATATACTTTTCGTCCCTCTTCCATCAGGGAGAAGGCTCAGGAGCTTGAAGACTTGTATGGCCAGATTTGGGAACAGCTTCTTTCCAACTGTGATAAGACTGCTGAACGGTTCCTGACCCGGATCTGGGCCGTACCCTCCAAATATCTGGACGCGCCTCTCGGTTTTTTTGCACTACCTTACTTTCCATTTTTCTATTTTCTATTTATGATTTATAATTTAAAATTTTAATATTTACTAATTTTTAATATTTAATATTTGTAATCCAGGGAGTGGGAAGCGTAGAATCAAATATTGCTGTGATGATTGTACGTTTTAGTACCAATTGTTTGGCGATAATGAAGTATAAAGTATAGATGTTTCATCAAGATTGAACGGTTTTGCATCCTGAAACAATCAGGAATTTGGGGATTATAGATGAGGACAACCATGATCTTATCAATGGCAGAAAAAAGTTTAAGGGGCCAAATGGCCAACTTGATCTTAAGTCTAGACTTTACTTTCACCATGACAGACTTGGTCTTGATCCTCATCAATACAAACCTTGAAGTCTTTTGTTCTTCTATGTATCTCTTTACTCTCACCTCTCTCAAGCACTTCTGCGCGTATTTAAGTGCCAAACAACCAACTCGTTTGATTAACAGTGGGGAAAAAAATTGAACCAGAAGTTTTTACCTTGCAATGGAAAATCCCAGAATGCTTTACAAATTTATCCCAAGGCTTCTCTGAATTATTTATCTGATTGTCAGGTTTAAGATTAAGTATTTGGTGTTCTAGTTTCTAAGAACTCAATACCTTAATGTCATGTTGAATATTTTTGATTAAAATTTAGTTGAGCTGCTGCTTATGTTTTGTTCCTATTAAAGAATTTGGAAAGTTTCAGATGTACTTGTGAAACGTACAACTGTTTTCATCACCTTGTCTAAAATGGCCACCAGTACCAATAACATGGGAAGATTAAACTATTGGAGGAACCTTATTACCATCCAAGTCCAGGCTAACTTCACAAGAAGATATGAAGGACCATAGGCTCTACGTGAAGATGGATTAGTGATTTTCTTTCCGTATCTAAGTTAGTACCATGAGCAAGTATTAAGCTCCTCACTTCTGCCTGTTGTAGGATTTTACTTTGTGGTGGTGGTGGTGGCAGATATATTAGGGACATCTAAGAGCTAAGAGACTCTCTGATTACACATACACAGTATAAAAATGGAAGGACATGTGGGAGGGAAGGGATAGATTGATCTTGGAGTAGGTTAAAAGGTTGGCACAGCATTGTGGGCCAAAGGGTTGTCGCTGAATTGTAATGTTCAGTGTTCTATTAGAAGACTCTTAACTGAACAACTACATTGCAAATGTCAAAGATCATTTTTGTTTTTGGCTGGGTATCACAAGGGCATAGAAATTCTATTTAAACCCACATTATTTATCTGATTCTGTTTTGATAACCCAATCTGTTCTAGTCTAGGTGCACAACACTGCGTTGAGATTAAAGGGACAAACAGCGTAGTCACTGATTGATGGAGCCCCATTCACTCCCATCCTGACTACCTCTCAAAGCTGATCCAGGGTGACCAAGAACCAATAAACAGGCTCAGATTACTCCCAGCAAAGATTTCCTCTTTGAGAAGCCCTCTAGTCAACCACTTCACACTCCACATTAAGTCAATCCTACCTTGATTGCCAGACCTTTTGATAATAATTTCAGTCATATTTTTGCGGAGCATTACGATGTGGCAAATGTTAAATCTCTTGATATGCCAATTTATTTCAATGACATTTAGGATGTTAATTCAGTGAAGTGAAGATCACCTTCTATAATGTCAGCATTGCGTGACAGGTTTTTAAAAAAAACTACAACATACTCCAGCTAAGAAATGTTATCTCGCTCATAAGATGATGGTATCCCTATGGAGACTTCAAATCCCACCATTAAACATCATTTTCCTTGTGATCTGATTAGGATAGGATGTGATCTTTATGAATTTTGGAGAATGCTTATTGACAGTGTTCATGTAATTAATATTGTCCTTCACCAATCCAAACCCCTCTCCATCTTCATGTCCTGCCCTGTGATTTATCTTCCACCTTCAACAAGAAATGTTACTTCGCAACAAGTTGCTGTCTTGCTTTCCTCTGCTTCTGCTCTGTCATTCATTGCCAAATGTCTATTTAATCTCATATTAGCACTGATTATCCCAGAAATAATACATTATTTGTTGGAAGGTGTTAGGTTTTAGGGTGGTTAGTGTAACACTGTACAGCACGACTAATCGAGGTTCAATTCCAGCTGCTGTCTGTAAGGAGCTTATACCTCATAATTTTCTTTCGGGTGCTCCAGTTTCCCCCCTACAATCCACAGACATACAGATTAGGGTTAATAAATTGCGCCAAAAGCAAGGCAGCACTTCAAAGTTCAAAGTTCAAAGTAAATGTCTGTACGCTACCCTGAGATTCATTTACTGGTGGGCATACTCAACAAATCTCTTGAATACTAACTCTATCAGGATCTGTGAAATATCAAGCAACTAGGGTGTTCAACCAGAAGACAACAAACTGTACAAATGCAAATATAAATAAAAATCAATAAATATTGAGAACAAGAGATGAAGAGTCCTTGAAAGTGAGTCCATTGGTTGTGGGAACATTTCGATGATGGAGCAAGTGAAGTTGAGTGAAGTTATCTCCTTTTGTTCAAGAGCCTGAAGGTTGAGGGGTAGTAACTGTTCCTGAACCTGATGGTGCGAGTCCTGAGGCTCCTGTACCTTCTTCCTGATGGCAGCAACAAGATGAGAGCATGATCTAGGTGGTGGGGGTCCCTGATGATGGATGCTGCCTTTCTGCGATACTGTCTCATGTAGATGTGCTCAATGGTTGGGAGGTCTTTACCCGTGATAGATTGGGCCATATCCACTACTTTTTGCGGGATGTTCTGTTCAAGGGTATTGGTGTTTCCATACCAGGCTGTGAAGCAGCCAATCAATATACTCTCCACCACACATCTGTAGAAGTCTGTCAAAGTTTTAGATGTCATGCTGAATCTTCTCAAACACCAAAGGAAGTAGAGGAACTGCTGTGCTTTCTTCACAATTGCATTTGTATACTGGGCCCAGGACAAGTCCTCTGAAACAGTAACACCTCGGAGTTTAAAGTAGCTAACCCTCTCCACCTCTAATCCTCTTATGAGGACTGACTCATGAACCTTGGATTTCTTTCTCCTGAAGTCTACAATCAGCTCGTTGGTCTTGCTGACATCGAGTGAGAGACTGTTGTAATGACACCACTCAGCCAGATTTTCAATCCCCCTCCTATCTGCTGATTCATCATCACCGTTGGTTCAGTCTATGACAGTGGTGTCATCAGCAAACTTGAATATGACATTGGAGCTGTGCTTAGCCTCACAGTTGTATGTGTAAAGCAAGTAGAGCAGGAGGCTAAGAACACAGCCTTCTCATGCGCCTGTGCTGATGGAGATTGTGGAGGAGATGTTATTGCCAATCTGAACTGACTGGGTTCTACAAGTGAGGAAATCCAGGTTCCAATTGCATGAGGGGGTATTGAGGCCCAGGTTTTGGAGGCTCTTGATTGGTTTTGATGGGATTATGGTATTGAATGCTGAGCTGTAATCAATAAAGAGCATCCTGATGTATGCATCTTTGCTGTCCAGATGTCTCAGGGTTGTGTGAAGAGCCAATGAGATGGTAACTGCTGTGGACCTGTTACTCTGGTTGATAAATTGGAGTGAATCCAAGTCACCTCATAGGCAGGAGGCGATATGTTTCATCACCAATTTCTAAGCACACATCCTCACTGTAGGTATAAGTGCAACTGCATGATAGTCACTGAGGCTGGTTACCACATACCACACTCTTCTTGACACTGGTGTGACTGAAGACTTCTTGAAGCAGGTGCGTACCACACAAGGTCAAGTCGAGAGGTTAAAGTTGTCATTGATCAGCACAGGTCTTTGGCACGTGGTCAGGTATCCCGTCCATTCGATATGCTTTTCGTGAGTTCACCCTCCTGAAGGCTGCTGACCTTCATAGGAACATCGGCGGCTGTGGGAGCTCATGATCATTCCTCCATGTCCTGATGATCAAAGTGAGCACAGAAAGCATTGAGCTCCTCTGCAGATGAAGTCCTGCTGTCTCCCATGACACTTGATTTAACTTCACAAGAGGTGATAGCATTCAAGCCCTGCCACAGCTGTCAAGCATCCCTCGTTGACTCAAGTTTGGTCAGGAATCTCCACTTCACCTGTGAGATGACTTTCCGGAGATTGGACATGGACCTCGTAACTTTCTTGGCCTCCAGATTTGAACGCCTCTGACCTGGCTCTCAGCAGATTTCAGATTTGATGGATCATCCAGGGCTTCTGATTGGAGAAGATGCTCAATGATTTTGTGGGGACACATTCATCTACAGCTGTTTTAATAAAGTCCATTACCACCCTGGTGTATTCATTCAGATCTCTGGATGAGTGCCTGGACACAGCCCAGTCCAGTGACCCCAGCACGTGCTCGGACTGTGTTAATTACTGATGCAAATGACACATTTCACAGCATGCTTCAATGTTTCTATATACATGTGACAAATAAAGCTAATTTCTAGTTATTCCGAGAATGGACGTCAAATCAAAACTTCCTTCTGTCTTTCTTTCCTTTCTTCCATCTCTCTATCTTTTCTCTTTCAGCCTTTCTTTTCCTCCACACTGCTAAGAATCCTGCATTAACCCTGTCTTCTGTCTTGAAATTTGACCTTCCAAAGTGAATCCCTTCACACTTGTCCCTGTTGAATACCATCAGCCCAGCTCTGCACCCTCGTGAGCCGCCACCAGCATGTCTGGAATGTGCTGCTCACGCCTTAGACGATGCCTTTCACTCTGTTTCGATGTTCCGATGCTCATGTGACAAATAAAACTAATCTTTATTCTTTGCTCCTGGAAACGGAGTTTGGAGCGAAACTCCCCCTGACCCTCACTTGGGCATGGTCCTCCCCCGTCCCCCGGTCCGCATGTCACCTGCCAACACCCTTCTCACCTGCTAAACCCTCGATGTGGCCAGTTGCTGACTGTAAGTAAAACTTGGTTCTCCTGACTGTCTTTAGGGTCTCTCACCCCTTCGTTCCAAGTACAGCACCCTCCCTGTGTTTTACACTTACTGTTAAAAGTCCAAAGTAAATTTATTATCAAAGTACATATATGTCACCATATACAACACTGAAATTCATTTTCTTGCAGGCATTCACTGTGAATACAAAGAAGTACAACAGGATCAATGAAAAATTGCACATAAGATGGACAAACAATGTACACAAGAAGACAAACAGCAAATTTTTAAAAAACTAATGAATAAATATACAGATAGATAGATAAATAAATGAACAAACAAACAATATTGAGAAACAAGAGAAAATCTGCGGATGCTGGAACAGCACACACAGAATGCCGGAGGAACTCAGCAGGCCAGGCAGTGTCTATGGAAAAAGAGTACAGTCGACATTTCGGGCCGAGGCCCATCAGCAGGACAATGAGATGTAGAGTCCTTGAAAGTGAGTCTGTCAGTTATTCAGCGTTAAGACGAGTGATGTTATCCCCACTGGTTCAGGAGCCTGGGGTTGAGGGGTGATAACTGTGCCTGAACCTGGCGGCGTAGGACCTGAGGCTCCTCTGCCTCCTTCCTGACAGCAGCAGTGAGAAAAGAGCATAGGCTGGATGGCAAGGGTCCTTGCTGATGGATGTTGCTTTCTTGTGGTGACATTAGCAACCCAAGGCTAATGCCTGCCACAACAACTTTAATCTCTTTTTTTCTCCCTGTCTAACTCTTTTTACATTATGGTAACATCTAGTTGATTACTCGATCTGTTTTTTTTTACAGATTATGCACAGACAATAATTAAACAAGAGCATTAATTCAGCACTCTATCATTATGATTTTGTTCTCCAGTACAAAATAATTCCCTTATTATACCCTGTCGAGTTCAGAGTGACGAGATCAGTCTGTTGTGGTGACTTTGCAATAGTTTATTATAGTCTTTATGGGAATAATTTTCATGTGAATTTCAACTGACATTAACACCATGTTCACAGACTACAGCTGTGATGAATGAAGGGAGATTCAGAGTACAAAGTTCAGGGATGTTACAAGCTAATAGACTCTTACATTCAACCCTGGTCTGGTGCCTGTGAATTGTCTCTGGTCAGCAAAATTCTGATTTACCCCCTTTGGCCTCACTCTTCAGCCCACAACCCCAACTCTGGGGGTTTGCCCCTTGTATCCTGGGTAGGCTGACAGAGGGCAAGGAACACGAGGGATGAGCACTGAACAGGAGAAGGAGAGGCCGGTGCAAGGGGAGGGAGGTTCATGGGGGAGAGGTCACTGTAATTGTGACACAATAATTTCTTTAAATTCAGGTAGACTGCTTTTCCTCTTTACCTTTTCTCTGCCCTGCTCATCTACTGACTTCCTTCTTCATACCCTGCCAACCAAAACACTCCATTGTCCTGTTTTAGCCTCTGCTCCAACCACTTCACCTGCCCACAGCCAACACACTCCTCCCACTGGGTCCCCTCCCCTCACTGTTCACACCTGCCCATCACCAACACACTCCTCCCACTGGGTCCCCTCCCCTCACTGTTCACACCTGCCCACAGCCAACACACTCCTCCCACTGGGTCCCCTCCCCTCACTGTTCACACCTGCCCATCACCAACACACTCCTCCCACTGGGTCCCCTCCCCTCACTGTTCACACCTGCCCATCACCAACACACTCCTCCCACTGGGTCCCCTCCCCTCACTGTTCACACCTGCCCATCACCAACACACTCCTCCCACTGGGTCCCCTCCCCTCACTGTTCACACCTGCCCATCACCAACACACCAACACACTCCTCCCACTGGGTCCCCTCCCCTCACTGTTCACACCTGCCCATCATCAACACACTCCTCCCACTGGGTCCCCTCCCCTCACTGTTCACACCTGCCCATCACCAACAGACACCTCCCACTGGGTCCCCCCTCCCACTGTTCACACCTGCCCATCACCAACAGACCAACACACTCCTCCCACTGGGTCCCCCCTCCCCTCACTGTTCACACCTGCCCATCACCAACACACCAACACACTCCTCCCACTGGGACCCCCCCCCTCCTCCTCTCACTGTTCACACCTGCCCATCACCAACACACTCCTCCCACTGGGTCCCCTCCCCTCACTGTTCACACCTGCCCATCACCAACACACTCCTCCCACTGGGTCCCCTCCCCTCACTGTTCACACCTGCCCATCACCAACACACTCCTCCCACTGGGTCCCCTCCCCTCACTGTTCACACCTGCCCACAGCCAACACACTCCTCCCACTGGGTCCCCTCCCCTCACTGTTCACACCTGCCCATCACCAACACACTCCTCCCACTGGGTCCCCTCCCCTCACTGTTCACACCTGCCCATCACCAACACACTCCTCCCACTGGGTCCCCTCCCCTCACTGTTCACACCTGCCCATCACCAACACACTCCTCCCACTGGGTCCCCTCCCCTCACTGTTCACACCTGCCCACAGCCAACACACTCCTCCCACTGGGTCCCCTCCCCTCACTGTTCACACCTGCCCATCACCAACACACTCCTCCCACTGGGTCCCCTCCCCTCACTGTTCACACCTGCCCATCACCAACACACTCCTCCCACTGGGTCCCCTCCCCTCACTGTTCACACCTGCCCATCACCAACACACTCCTCCCACTGGGTCCCCTCCCCTCACTGTTCACACCTGCCCATCACCAACACACCAACACACTCCTCCCACTGGGTCCCCTCCCCTCACTGTTCACACCTGCCCATCACCAACACACTCCTCCCACTGGGTCCCCTCCACTCACTGTTCACACCTGCCCATCACCAACACACTCCTCCCACTGGGTCCCCTCCCCTCACTGTTCACACCTGCCCACAGCCAACACACTCCTCCCACTGGGTCCCCTCCCCTCACTGTTCACACCTGCCCATCACCAACACACTCCTCCCACTGGGTCCCCTCCCCTCACTGTTCACACCTGCCCATCACCAACACACTCGTCCCACTGGGTCCCCTCCCCTCACTGTTCACACCTGCCCATCACCAACACACTCCTCCCACTGGGTCCCCTCCCCTCACTGTTCACACCTGCCCATCACCAACAGACTCCTCCGACTGGGTCCCCTCCCCTCACTGTTCACACCTGCCCATCACCAACACACTCCTCCCACTGGGTCCCCTCCCCTCACTGTTCACACCTGCCCATCACCAACACACTCCTCCCACTGGGTCCCCTCCCCTCACTGTTCACACCTGCCCATCACCAACACACTCCTCCCACTGGGTCCCCTCCCCTCACTGTTCACACCTGCCCATCATCAACACACTCCTCCCACTGGGTCCCCTCCCCTCACTGTTCACACCTGCCCATCACCAACAGACACCTCCCACTGGGTCCCCCCTCCCACTGTTCACACCTGCCCATCACCAACAGACCAACACACTCCTCCCACTGGGTCCCCCCTCCCCTCACTGTTCACACCTGCCCATCACCAACACACCAACACACTCCTCCCACTGTTCACACCTGCCCACAACCAACACACTCCTCCCACTGGGACCCCCCCCTCCTCCTCTCACTGTTCACACCAGCCCATCACCAACACACTCCTCCCACTGGGACCCTCTCCCACTGTTCACACCTGCCCATCACCAACACACCAACACACTCCTCCCACTGGGTCCCCCCTCCCCTCACTGTTCACACCTGCCCATCACCTACACACTAACACACTCCTCCCACTGTTCACACCTGCCCACAACCAACACACTCCTCCCACTGGGACCCCCCCCCTTCCTCCTCTCACTGTTCACACCAGCCCATCACCAACACACTCCTCCCACTGGGACCCTCTCCCACTGTTCACACCTGCCCATCACCAACACACCAACACACTCCTCCCACTGGGTCCCCCCTCCCACTGTTAACACCTGCCCATCACCAACACACTCCTCCCACTGGTCCCCCCTCCCCTCACTGTTCACACCTGCCCATCACCAACACACCAACACACTCCTCCCACTGTTCACACCTGCCCACAACCAACACATTCCTCCCACTGGGACCCCCTCCCTCCCCTCACTGTTCACACCTGCCCATCACCAACAGACCAACACACTCCTCACACTGGGTCCCCCCTCCCACTGTTCACACCTGCCCATCACCAACACACCAACACACTCCTCCCACTGTTCACACCTGCCCACAACCAACACACTCCTCCCACTGGGACCCCCCCCTCCTCCTCTCACTGTTCACACCAGCCCATCACCAACACACTCCTCCCACTGGGACCCTCTCCCACTGTTCACACCTGCCCATCACCAACACACTCCTCCCACTGGTCCCCCCTCCCCTCACTGTTCACACCTGCCCATCACCAACACACTCCTCCCACTGTTCACACCTGCCCACAACCAACACACTCCTCCCACTGGGACCCCCCTCTCCTCCTCTCACTGTTCACACCAGCCCATCACCAACACACTCCTCCCACTGGGACCCTCTCCCACTGTTCACACCTGCCCATCACCAACACACCAACACACTCCTCCCACTGGGTCCCCCCTCCCACTGTTAACACCTGCCCATCACCAACACACTCCTCCCACTGGTCCCCCCTCCCCTCACTGTTCACACCTGCCCATCACCAACACACCAACACACTCCTCCCACTGTTCACACCTGCCCACAACCAACACATTCCTCCCACTGGGACCCCCTCCCTCCCCTCACTGTTCACACCTGCCCATCACCAACAGACCAACACACTCCTCACACTGGGTCCCCCCTCCCACTGTTCACACCTGCCCATCACCAACACACCAACACACTCCTCCCACTGTTCACACCTGCCCACAACCAACACACTCCTCCCACTGGGACCCAACCTCCCCTCACTGTTCACACCAGCCCATCACCAACACACTCCTCCCACTGGGACCCCCTCCCACTGTTCACACCTGCCCATCACCAACAGACCAACACACTCCTCCCACTGGGTCCCCCCTCCCACTGTTCACACCTGCCCATCACCAACACACCAACACACTCCTCCCACTGTTCACACCTGCCCACAACCAACACACTCCTCCCACTGGGACCCCCCCCTCCTCCTCTCACTGTTCACACCAGCCCATCACCAACACACTCCTCCCACTGGGACCCTCTCCCACTGTTCACACCTGCCCATCACCAACACACTCCTCCCACTGGGACCCTCTCCCACTGTTCACACCTGCCCATCACCAACACACTCCTCCCACTGGTCCCCCCTCCCCTCACTGTTCACACCTGCCCATCACCAACACACTCCTCCCTCTGTTCACACCTGCCCACAACCAACACACTCCTCCCACTGGGACCCCCCTCTCCTCCTCTCACTGTTCACACCAGCCCATCACCAACACACTCCTCCCACTGGGACCCTCTCCCACTGTTCACACCTGCCCATCACCAACACACCAACACACTCCTCACACTGGGTCCCCCCTCCCACTGTTCACACCTGCCCATCACCAACACACCAACACACTCCTCCCACTGTTCACACCTGCCCACAACCAACACACTCCTCCCACTGGGACCCCCCCCTCCTCCTCTCACTGTTCACACCAGCCCATCACCAACACACTCCTCCCACTGGGACCCTCTCCCACTGTTCACACCTGCCCATCACCAACACACCAACACACTCCTCCCACTGGGTCCCCCCTCCCCTCACTGTTCACACCTGCCCATCACCTACACACTAACACACTCCTCCCACTGTTCACACCTGCCCACAACCAACACACTCCTCCCACTGGGACCCCCCCCCTTCCTCCTCTCACTGTTCACACCAGCCCATCACCAACACACTCCTCCCACTGGGACCCTCTCCCACTGTTCACACCTGCCCATCACCAACACACCAACACACTCCTCCCACTGGGTCCCCCCTCCCACTGTTAACACCTGCCCATCACCAACACACTCCTCCCACTGGTCCCCCCTCCCCTCACTGTTCACACCTGCCCATCACCAACACACCAACACACTCCTCCCACTGTTCACACCTGCCCACAACCAACACATTCCTCCCACTGGGACCCCCTCCCTCCCCTCACTGTTCACACCTGCCCATCACCAACAGACCAACACACTCCTCACACTGGGTCCCCCCTCCCACTGTTCACACCTGCCCATCACCAACACACCAACACACTCCTCCCACTGTTCACACCTGCCCACAACCAACACACTCCTCCCACTGGGACCCCCCCCTCCTCCTCTCACTGTTCACACCAGCCCATCACCAACACACTCCTCCCACTGGGACCCTCTCCCACTGTTCACACCTGCCCATCACCAACACACTCCTCCCACTGGTCCCCCCTCCCCTCACTGTTCACACCTGCCCATCACCAACACACTCCTCCCACTGTTCACACCTGCCCACAACCAACACACTCCTCCCACTGGGACCCCCCTCTCCTCCTCTCACTGTTCACACCAGCCCATCACCAACACACTCCTCCCACTGGGACCCTCTCCCACTGTTCACACCTGCCCATCACCAACACACCAACACACTCCTCCCACTGGGTCCCCCCTCCCACTGTTAACACCTGCCCATCACCAACACACTCCTCCCACTGGTCCCCCCTCCCCTCACTGTTCACACCTGCCCATCACCAACACACCAACACACTCCTCCCACTGTTCACACCTGCCCACAACCAACACATTCCTCCCACTGGGACCCCCTCCCTCCCCTCACTGTTCACACCTGCCCATCACCAACAGACCAACACACTCCTCACACTGGGACCCCCTCCCACTGTTCACACCTGCCCATCACCAACAGACCAACACACTCCTCACACTGGGTCCCCCCTCCCACTGTTCACACCTGCCCATCACCAACACACCAACACACTCCTCCCACTGTTCACACCTGCCCACAACCAACACACTCCTCCCACTGGGACCCAACCTCCCCTCACTGTTCACACCAGCCCATCACCAACACACTCCTCCCACTGGGACCCTCTCCCACTGTTCACACCTGCCCATCACCAACACACTCCTCCCACTGGGACCCTCTCCCACTGTTCACACCTGCCCATCACCAACACACTCCTCCCACTGGTCCCCCCTCCCCTCACTGTTCACACCTGCCCATCACCAACACACTCCTCCCTCTGTTCACACCTGCCCACAACCAACACACTCCTCCCACTGGGACCCCCCTCTCCTCCTCTCACTGTTCACACCAGCCCATCACCAACACACTCCTCCCACTGGGACCCTCTCCCACTGTTCACACCTGCCCATCACCAACACACCAACACACTCCTCACACTGGGTCCCCCCTCCCACTGTTCACACCTGCCCATCACCAACACACCAACACACTCCTCCCACTGTTCACACCTGCCCACAACCAACACACTCCTCCCACTGGGACCCCCCCCTCCTCCTCTCACTGTTCACACCAGCCCATCACCAACACACTCCTCCCACTGGGACCCTCTCCCACTGTTCACACCTGCCCATCACCAACACACCAACACACTCCTCCCACTGGGTCCCCCCTCCCCTCACTGTTCACACCTGCCCATCACCTACACACTAACACACTCCTCCCACTGTTCACACCTGCCCACAACCAACACACTCCTCCCACTGGGACCCCCCCCCTTCCTCCTCTCACTGTTCACACCAGCCCATCACCAACACACTCCTCCCACTGGGACCCTCTCCCACTGTTCACACCTGCCCATCACCAACACACCAACACACTCCTCCCACTGGGTCCCCCCTCCCACTGTTAACACCTGCCCATCACCAACACACTCCTCCCACTGGTCCCCCCTCCCCTCACTGTTCACACCTGCCCATCACCAACACACCAACACACTCCTCCCACTGTTCACACCTGCCCACAACCAACACATTCCTCCCACTGGGACCCTCTCCCACTGTTCACACCTGCCCATCACCAACACACCAACACACTCCTCACACTGGGTCCCCCCTCCCACTGTTCACACCTGCCCATCACCAACACACCAACACACTCCTCCCACTGTTCACACCTGCCCACAACCAACACACTCCTCCCACTGGGACCCCCCCCTCCTCCTCTCACTGTTCACACCAGCCCATCACCAACACACTCCTCCCACTGGGACCCTCTCCCACTGTTCACACCTGCCCATCACCAACACACTCCTCCCACTGGTCCCCCCTCCCCTCACTGTTCACACCTGCCCATCACCAACACACTCCTCCCACTGTTCACACCTGCCCACAACCAACACACTCCTCCCACTGGGACCCCCCTCTCCTCCTCTCACTGTTCACACCAGCCCATCACCAACACACTCCTCCCACTGGGACCCTCTCCCACTGTTCACACCTGCCCATCACCAACACACCAACACACTCCTCCCACTGGGTCCCCCCTCCCACTGTTAACACCTGCCCATCACCAACACACTCCTCCCACTGGTCCCCCCTCCCCTCACTGTTCACACCTGCCCATCACCAACACACCAACACACTCCTCCCACTGTTCACACCTGCCCACAACCAACACATTCCTCCCACTGGGACCCCCTCCCTCCCCTCACTGTTCACACCTGCCCATCACCAACAGACCAACACACTCCTCACACTGGGTCCCCCCTCCCACTGTTCACACCTGCCCATCACCAACACACCAACACACTCCTCCCACTGTTCACACCTGCCCACAACCAACACACTCCTCCCACTGGGACCCAACCTCCCCTCACTGTTCACACCAGCCCATCACCAACACACTCCTCCCACTGGGACCCCCTCCCACTGTTCACACCTGCCCATCACCAACAGACCAACACACTCCTCCCACTGGGTCCCCCCTCCCACTGTTCACACCTGCCCATCACCAACACACCAACACACTCCTCCCACTGTTCACACCTGCCCACAACCAACACACTCCTCCCACTGGGACCCCCCCCTCCTCCTCTCACTGTTCACACCAGCCCATCACCAACACACTCCTCCCACTGGGACCCTCTCCCACTGTTCACACCTGCCCATCACCAACACACTCCTCCCACTGGGACCCTCTCCCACTGTTCACACCTGCCCATCACCAACACACTCCTCCCACTGGTCCCCCCTCCCCTCACTGTTCACACCTGCCCATCACCAACACACTCCTCCCTCTGTTCACACCTGCCCACAACCAACACACTCCTCCCACTGGGACCCCCCTCTCCTCCTCTCACTGTTCACACCAGCCCATCACCAACACACTCCTCCCACTGGGACCCTCTCCCACTGTTCACACCTGCCCATCACCAACACACCAACACACTCCTCACACTGGGTCCCCCCTCCCACTGTTCACACCTGCCCATCACCAACACACCAACACACTCCTCCCACTGTTCACACCTGCCCACAACCAACACACTCCTCCCACTGGGACCCCCCCTCCTCCTCTCACTGTTCACACCAGCCCATCACCAACACACTCCTCCCACTGGGACCCTCTCCCACTGTTCACACCTGCCCATCACCAACAGACCAACACACTCCTCCCACTGGGTCCCCCCTCCCACTGTTCACACCTGCCCATCACCAACACACTCCTCCCACTGTTCACACCTGCCCACAACCAACACACTCCTCCCACTGGGACCCCCCTCTCCTCCTCTCACTGTTCACACCAGCCCATCACCAACACACTCCTCCCACTGGGACCCTCTCCCACTGTTCACACCTGCCCATCACCAACACACCAACACACTCCTCCCACTGGGTCCCCCCTCCCACTGTTAACACCTGCCCATCACCAACACACTCCTCCCACTGGTCCCCCCTCCCCTCACTGTTCACACCTGCCCATCACCAACACACCAACACACTCCTCCCACTGTTCACACCTGCCCACAACCAACACACTCCTCCCACTGGGACCCCCTCCCTCCCCTCACTGTTCACACCTGCCCATCACCAACACACCAACACACTCCTCCCACTGGGTCCCCCCTCCCACTGTTCACACCTGCCCATCACCAACACACCAACACACTCCTCCCACTGTTCACACCTGCCCACAACCAACACACTCCTCCCACTGGGACCCAACCTCCCCTCACTGTTCACACCAGCCCATCACCAACACACTCCTCCCACTGGGACCCCCTCCCACTGTTCACACCTGCCCATCACCAACAGACCAACACACTCCTCCCACTGGGTCCCCCCTCCCACTGTTCACACCTGCCCATCACCAACACACCAACACACTCCTCCCACTGGGTTCCCCCTCCCACTGTTCACACCTGCCCATCACCAACACACTCCTCCCAATGGGTCCCCCTTCCCACTGTTCACACCTGCCCATCACCAACACACTCCTCCCACTGGGTCCCCCCTCCCCTCACTGTTCACACCTGCCCATCACGAACACACCAACACACTCCTCCCACTGGGTCCCCCCTCCCACTGTTCACACCTGCCCATCACCAACACACCAACACACTCCTCCCACTGGGTCCCCCCTCCCACTGTTCAAACCTGCCCACAGCCAACACCCTCCTGGCTAACGTTCAGTCCCTGAATAGTAGCGGGAGACAAAGGAACGCAACATTTGGTGCTTTGTGGAGACCTGGCTGATGGAGGAGATACCGGATCACGCCATCGAACCCTTTGGGTTCTCCCGGTTCCGGCCAGTCAGGTTGATAAACCTCACTGGGAAGAGTAGAGGAGGAGGGTTATACTTCCTGGTCAACAGTGCTTGGTGCAACCCCCAGAATGTGCATGCACTCATATCTTTTTGTTCCCCAGACCTGGAATACCTGGTGCTGCTGTGCAGACCCTACTGGCTGCCTGGGGAGTTCACGGCTGTTATCATCACAGTGGTGTACATTCCACCGCAGGCTGATACCCACCTGGCTCTCAAGGAACTGTACGAGACCATCTGCAGGCTGGAGACTGCACACCCAGAGGCTGCCTTCATCATTGCCGGTGACTTTAATGGAGCGTCGCTGACGAAAGTCTCTCTGAAGTTTTGTCAGCACATCCAGGTGAGCACTCGTGGAGATAACACACTTGACCACTGTTACACTCCATTCCACAATGCTTACAAAGCTCTCCTTCGCCCAGCTTTTGGAAAATCAGATCACTCTTCGATCCTGCTTTTGCCGACATACAGGCAGAAGCTGGAACAAGAGGTGGCCATAGTTAAAACCATCCACTGATGGTCCGACCAATTGACCTCCATGCTGCAGGGCTGCTTCGATGACGTTGACTGGAATGTCTTCCATGATGAAGACATCTCCAAGTTCACCAATGGAGTCACGTGCTTCATCCGGAAGTGCATCAACGATGTTGTCCCCAGAAGTCGATCAAGGTCTTCCCAAGCCAGAAACCCTGAATCAATAGTTCCGTGCGAGCAGCACCTACAGCGCGACATCAAGCTTACATCACTGGCGATCCACTAGAGCACAAGAAAAGCAGCTATCATCTGCACAAAGCTATCAAGACTGCGAAACAACACTATTGGGAGAAGATGAGTCAAGATTCACAACGAATAGCACGCGTGACTTGTGGTGAGGGTTGCATACCATCGCAGACTTCAAAGCCAAACGTTGTGGTGCCGCCAACATCGCGGCCTCTCTCCCAGATGAGCTCAATCGCTTTTACGCTCGGGTCGATGTCGCTAACTCTGAGGCTCCGAGGAAAGCCACCGCTACAACCTACAACCTGCAACCTGGTCATCTCTGAGGCTGAGGTATGCAGATGTTTCCAATGAGTGGACAGTCGCAAGGCTGCGGGACCGGACGGCATTCCAGGGCGAGTGCTCAGTACAGCTGGCAGGTGTGTTTACTGATATTTTTAATCTCTTCCTCTCCCAGTGTAGAGTGCGCTCCTGCTTCAAATTATCCACCATTGTCCCTGTACCAAAAAAGACCAAGGTAACATGCCTGAATGCCTAGCGTCTTGTCGCACTCACCTCAATTGTAAGCAAATGCTTTGAGGTGCTGGTCAAGGATTACATCTGCAGCTTGCTACCACCCAAACTGGACTCGTTACAATTTGCCTACTGGCACAACCGATCGACAGATGACGCAATAGCCACTGCTCTACATACCATCCTTACACATCTGAAGAAGAAGGATGCTTATGTGAGAATGCTGTTCTTGGACTACAGTTCAGCATTCAACACCATAGTTCTAGCCAGGCTCGACAAGAAGCTCAGAGACCTCGGCCTTGACCCTGCCTTGTGTAGCTGGATCCTGGATTTTCTGTCAGATTGCCAGCAGGTTGTAAGAGTGGGCTCCCTCATCTCCAACCCTCTGACTTTCAATACAGGAGCCCCTCAGGGCTGCGTACTGAGTCCCCTCCTTTACTCTCTGTATACCCATGACTGTGTCACACCCACAGCTACAATCTGCTAATTAAATTTGCCCATGACACTACATTGATTGGCCTTATCTCAAACAATAACGAGGTGGCCTACAGGGAAGAAGTCATCTCTCTGACACAGTGGTGTCAAGCAAACAACCTCTCCCTCAATGTTGCAAAAACAAAGCAGCTGGTTGTGGATTACAGGAGGAATGGAGACGGGCTAAACCCTATTGACATCAATGGATCTGGGGTTGAGAGGGTAAACAGCTTCAAGTTCCTCAGCATCCACATCACCGAGGACCTCATGTGGTTTGTACACACCAGCTGTGTGGTGAAAAAGGCACATCAGCACCTCTTTCACCTCAGACGGTGAGGAAGTTTGGTCTGGGCCCCCAAATCCTAAGAACTTTCTACAGGGGCACAATTGAGAGCATCCTGACTGGCTGCATCACTGCCTGGTATGGGAAATGTACCTCCCTCAATCGCAGGACTCTGCAGAGAGTGGTGTGGACAGCCCAGCGCATCTGTAGTTGTGAACTTCCTGTGATTCAGGACATTTACAAGGACAGGTGTGAAAAAAAGACCCAGAGGATCGTTGGGGACCCGAGTCATCCCAACCACAATCTATTTCAGCTGCTGCCATCCGGGACGCAGTACCGCAGCATAAAAGCCGGGACCAACAGGCTCCGGGACAGCTTCTTCCACCAGGCCATCAGAACGATGAACTCACGCTGACTTGAGTGTACTCTGTATTACACTGACTGTTCTATTTATTATAAATTACTATGACTGCACGTGGCGGATTTAGATGGAGACGTAACATAAAGATTTTTACTCCTCATGTATGTGAAGGATGTAAGAAATAAAGTCAATTCACTCCTCCCACTGGGTCCCCTCCCCCCCACTACAGTTCCCATCTGCCCTTCACCAACATACCCCTCCCACTGGGTCCCCTACCCCCACCAATGTTCGCATCTGCCCTTCACCAACACCTCCTCCCACTAGGTCCCCAACCCTCACTACTCCCATCTGCAGCCTCCACCTATCACCTTCCAGCCTCTGTCAGTATCTCCGCTCTTCCCTCCACCTGCAACCTGTCGCCTGGATCCTCCTATCACCTGCCAGCTCTAGCTCTAGCCCTTCCCGTCACCTCTTTGTACTGACCATCTCCCTTCTCGTCTTTCAGTCAAGGTGAAGAGTCTCTGATCTGTTGCGTTCCTCTGCCATTATGTTTGTTATTGCAGTAGGAGAGAGGCTGGCATTATGGGGAGGTGGGAGGGAGGTCAGTTCATATAATAGAGTAAAATTTAGTGGGAAGGTAGAGGAAGGTTGGATTTTAAAGACCAACAGAAGATAATAAAAAAGCCATAAAGAGGGAAAAGATGAAACAGGAAGGTAAGCTAGCCAATAATATCAGAGATATCATCGTCAACATCAGGTGCCATGCCCAGTTTGAGCTTTGACTGCCGTGGCCTTCACACTCCTGTTTCGGGTCAAGTGGATCAATTAATTGGTACTCATTTCCAGTTCTCTGGCTACTGTCTCCATCATCATTTGTCTTTGTCTTCCTCGTGCTTTCTTCCCTTCAATCTTTCCCATAATTACCATGCATTCTAACTCCTCTTTCCTAATCACATGTCCAATGAAGTCACGTTGCCTTTTCATGATCTCATACATTATTTCACTTTTTGTGTTTGCTCTGTTCATGACATCCTCGTTAGATATTCGTTTCATCCATGATATTCTTTGCATCCTCCTCAAAAACCACATCTCTGCTGCTACAATTCATTTCCTCATGTTACTAGATGTTACTAGATATTGTCCAACATTCTGAGCCATATAACATAACTGGATAAATGTACCATTTCACTACTCTGAGGTGGATTGTCATGCCTAGTTTAGTATTGGTCAGTATACTCTTCATTCTCGTAAAGGTGTCTTTTGCCATCCCTATTCTTCTTTCAATCTCCAAGTCGCACCTGCCATCTGATGTCACCCAGCTTCCTAAGTAGCAAAAGTTCTGTACTTGTTTTATGTCTTCCCCATTTATTCTCAGCCTGCAGATAGGATTCTCCTTCTTTTTGGATATCACCATACATTCTGTCTTTTTGCAATTGATAGATAGACCCATTTTTGCACTTTCTTTAACAATTATATCAATGAAGTTTTGTAGTTCTTCCTCCGTACTTGCAATTAACACAGTGTCATCTGCATATCTGAAATTATTGATGTTTTCACTGCCAACTTTGATTCCCAAGATGTCTCTTATTTTTGTAGTATTGTTTCACTGTACACATCAAATAAATCAGGGAAGAAAACATACCCTTGTCTAACGCCTCTCTTGATTTTCATAAACTGACTCACTTCTCCATCTATTCTTACAGCGACAGTTTGTTCTCAGTACAGATTTCTGATTAGGCAGAGGTCTTTCGAATCTAGATCTAGAGTTTTCTGTAATATTTCAAATAACTTATTGTGCCTCACTTTATCAAATGCTTTTGTGTAGTCGATAAAACAAACAAACAAATCTTTTTGCACTTGAATAGCTCATTCTGATAGTATCCTTAACATCAATATCAGAGATATATGAAGAGTAAAAGAGAGGTGAGATATTGGACCACTGCAAAATAACGCTGGAGAGGTAGTAATGGGGGACAAGGAAATGTCGGATGAACTAAATGAGTATTTTGCATCAGTCTTCACTGTGGAAGACACTATGCTGGAGGTTTGAGGGCGTTAGGGGGCAGAAGTGAGCGCAATTGCTATTACTAGGGCGAAGGTGCTTGGGAAGCTGAAAAGTCTGAAGGTAAATAAGTCACCTGGACTAGATGAACTATACCTCAGTATTCTGAACGTTAGGTGAGGGAGCAGGTAGAGTTAAGGAAGAAGGGAGACTGCAGAAGGACTGGGACAGATTGGGAGAATGAGCAAAGAAGTGGCAGATGGAATACAGTATTGGAAAGCGTACAGTCATGCACTTTGGTAGAAGAAATAAAAGCATGGTCTATTTTTTAAGCAGGCAGAAAATTCATAACTTCGAGGTGCAAAAGGGATTACGAGTCCTTGGGCAGGATTCCCTAATGATTAACTTGCAGGTTGACTCGATAACAAGGAAGGCAAATGCAATGTTAGCATTCATTTTGAGAGGACTAGATTATAAAAGCAAGGATGTAATGCTGAGGCTTTATAAGACACTGGTCAAGAGTATTTGTAATGTGCTGTCAGGCCTGTGCGGAGAGCCGAAGAGCATTGGGGTCCAAGGATTTTAGAGCACCTGAAATGGTTAATTGCTGTTTAACGAGAGTCATTAATCATTTTGAGTTTCTTGTGTTTTTCTCCAGCGACTCACTCTTTGTAATGCAGTCTCCTGGTACTTTCTGTATAAACTTGTTAAACTTATTTTTATAGGCTCGGAGATCACACGTTATTTAAGCAGACACACAATTAGCGCTAACGGCGGGGTCCTAGTTTTGAGAATGTTGCGTCTCGCGGTGTTGCTTGGTCGAGCCCCCGATGTTCTGTTAGAGTTCTTGGTTGCCATCTCTACATCAGAGTCTGGGTTTCCTCTGCACTTGGGTTCCATCATTACCAGTGTCCATCATGACATTATTGTGAGCAGCTTTGGGCCCCTTATCTAAGAAGGATGTGCTGACATTGGAGAGGGATCAGACAGGTGTGGCAAGGCCAGAATGTAACACCCTCTGTGAACTGTCTTTCTTAAGTAATATCAAGGACATGCATTAAAATTAGGCCTTGCTTGTGGTGTATGCATTCCAGTTGAAGAATCCTCCGGTTTGCACGTCCCCCTGGTCTGTCACTTCTTGTCTGCCTTAAAGTTGTGGTTTGATGTCTATTGCTTTTCCTTCTACTGAAGTGAATCATTTCCCTGTGCTAGATATCTTCTGGCATGAGGCTGTCTATTTCACCAACCTTCAATTAGGGTTTATAAGTTAAATAGACACAGCAACTCAGATTTATTTTAATTCACCAACTGAACAGCTCTCTATCACGGCCAGTTCTGAAGCTTGCTTTGCTCTGTTAGGGATTCTATCCGACACTGTCTTAGTTCAAACAAAAAGATCTTCCTTTTCCCCGTTAAGTTGGTGAAGGTGCAGGTTGATAGTAGAATCTTGAGAAAAAGTGAAGAGAGTAGCCGCTTCATTAGGTACACCTGTACCCCTGCTCATTAATATAATATCTAATCAGCCAATCATGTGGCAGCAACTCAATGCATAAAAGCTTCAGGACGTGGTCAAGATGTTCACTTGTTGTTCAGACTAAAGCACTCTCCACTGGCCTGGATTGATTAGTTCCTGCACCTCTCCAGAAACTCCACTCAGGCTGGACAAAGTAGTTCATTTTATTGGCACCCTTTCCACCACCATAAATATTCACTGCCCCTACCAACAGTGAATGGAGGCTGTAGTGTGTACCATCTACCAAATCACTGCAGTCACCCTCCCTGGCTACCTCCCAAACCCACCAGCTCCAGCGCCAAGGCACATCAAACATAACAAATTGGCCGAGAACAAGAGCAAGCAGTTTGGCCCTTCAAGACTGCTCTGACATTCGAGCCGTGAGGAAATCTTACAGCTGT
Organism: Mobula hypostoma; assembly: GCF_963921235.1. Classification (NCBI taxonomy): domain Eukaryota; kingdom Metazoa; phylum Chordata; class Chondrichthyes; order Myliobatiformes; family Myliobatidae; genus Mobula; species Mobula hypostoma. The sequence goes on along the minus strand of NC_086107.1, from coordinate 84,427,523 downwards.
ACAAAACCCTGGTGAGACCACACTTGGAGTGCCGAATTCAATTCTGGTCACCTCATTAAGGAAGGATATGAAAACTTCAGAGAGGGTGCAGAGGAGATTTACCTGAGGGCATGTCTTTTGAAGGTAGGTTGAGTGAGCTAGGGCTTTTGGCTTTGGAGTGAAGGAGGAAGGTGACCTGATAGAGATGTACAAGATGATAAGAGGCACAGACAGAGTGGTCAGCCAGAGACTTTTTCCCAGAGTGGAAATGGCTGATATCAAGGGTATAATTTTAAAGTGATTGGAGTAAAGTACAAGAAAAATGTCAGAGTTAAGTACTTCACACTGAGAATGGTGAGTGTGTGGAATGTTCTGTCCAGGTGGTGGTAGAGGCAGCTACATTAGGGGCATTTAAAGAAACTCATAGATAGGCCCATGAGTGATAAGAAAATGGGGGATTATGTCAGAGGGAAGGGTTAGATTGACCTTAAGGTAGGTTAAAAGTTCAGCACAACATTGTGGGCTGAAGGGCATATACTGTGCTGTATTGTTCCATATTCTGTGCTCAATAAGACCATAGCTGATTTGGCTATGTAATCAAATCAACCTATCTGTCATTTTCCCTGAATACTTCTACTATGGAAAAGTCAATCTAACTGTGTCATGAATACATTTAATGGGGTAGCTGTTACTGCTTCCCTGGGCAGAGAAGTTGCTGGCGTAACAGTGTAATGGTTAGTGTAACACTATTACCATTCCATTACCGCCACCGTCCATAAGGAGTTTGCCTGTTCTTCCTGTGACCATTTCAGTTTCCTCCAGGTGCTCCAGTTTCCTCCCACATTTCAAAGATGTACGGGTTAGGGTTAGTGAGTTGTGGGCGTGCTATACTGGTGCCGCAGGTGTAGAGACGCTTGTGGGCTGCCTGGCACAATCCTCGCTGATTTGATTTGATGCAAATAACATGCGACAAATAAAGGAAATCTTAAAAAAGAAATCAGAGAATTCCGCAGATTCACTACTCTCTGGAGAAAACAATTCATGGCGAGAGCAGCTCGCAGGGCCTATCCTGCGCCATATCTTTAACTATAGAACTAAATCTTGTAACTCGCTTGCCAATAGCATTGTGGGAGCACCTTCACCAGGAGGGCTTCAGTGGTTCAAGAAGGTGGCTCAGTCCCCACCTTCTCAAGGGCAGTAAGGACAGGCAATGTCCAGAAGAGGGGAAGATAAACTACATCTGAAGGGTGTCTGAGATGGAGAATGGTTCAGGGGACTTTTCAATGTCAAATACACAAACGAAAGTAATTTAATCACAAGAAATTCTGCAGATGCCAGTAATCGAGAGCAACACACACAAAATGCCATCAGAACTCCGCAGGACAAGCAGCATCCATGGAAATGATTAAACAGTCAATGTTTCAGGCTGAAACTTCATCAGGACTGGAAAGGAATGAGGAAGAAGCTGGATGGTTGAAGTTATCAAAGGGACTTAATTAAAAGCTTCTTCCGACGAAAGATTTACGTGTGATTTGATCCAGACACCCGAATAGACAGCTTCCTCAGTCTAAAGATTTACATGGGATTTGATCCAGACACTCAAATAGACAGCAACACACATAAAAGTTGCTGGTGAACGCAGCAGGCCAGGCAGCATCTCTAGGAAGAGGTACAGTCGACGTTTCAGGCCGAAATCCTTCGTCAGGACTAACTGAAAGAACAGATAGTAAGAGATTTGAAAGTGGGAGGGGGAGGGGGAGATCCAAAATGATAGGAGAAGACAGGAGGGGGAGGGATGGAGCCAAGAGCTGGACAGGTGATTGGCAAAAGGGATATGAGAGGATCATGGGACAGGAGGCCTAGGGAGAAAGAAAAGGGGGAGGGGGGGAGCCCAGAGGATGGGCAAAGGGTATAGTGAGAGGAACAGAGGGAGAAAAAGGAGAGAGAGAAAAAGAATGTGTGTATATAAATAAATAAATAACGGATAGGGTATGAGGGGAAGGTGGGGCACTAGCGGAAGTTTGAGAAGTCAATGTTCATGCCATCAGGTTGGAGGCTATCCAGAAGGAATATAAGGTGTTGTTCTTCCAACCTGAGTGTGGCTTCATCTTTACAGTAGAGGCCGTGGATAGACATATCAGAATGGGAATGGGATGTGGAATTAAAATGTGTGGCCACTGGAAGATCTTCCTTTTTCTGGCGGACAGAGCGTAGGTGTTCAGCGAAACGATCTCCCAATCTGCGTTAGGTCTCGCCAATATATAAAAGGCCACATCGGGAGCACCGGACGCAGTATATCACCCCAGTTGACTCACAGGTGAAGTGTCGCCTCACCTGGAAGCACTGTCTGGGGCCCTGAATGATAGTGAGGGAGGAAGTGTAAGGGCATGTGTAGCGCTTGTTCCGCTTACAAGGAAAAGTGCCAGGAGGGAGATCGGTGGGGAGGGAAGGGGGGGACGAATGGACAAGGGAGTTGCGTAAGGAGCAATCCCTGCGGAAAGCGGGGGGGGGAGGGAAAGATGTGCTTAGTGGTGGGATCCTGTTGGAGGTGGCGGAAGTTACGGAGAATAATATCTTGGACCTGGAGGCAGGTGGGGTGGTAGGTTAGGAAAAGGGGAACCCTATTCCTAGTGGGGTGGCAGGAGGATGGAGTGAGAGCAGATGTGTATGAAATGGGGGAGATGCGTTTGAGAGCAGAGTTGATGGTGGAGGAAGGGAAGCCCCTTTCTTTAAAAAAGGAGGACATCTCCCTCGTCCTGGAATGAAAAGCCTCATCCTGAGAGCAGATGTGGTGGAGACGGAGGAATTGCAAGAAGGGGATGACATTTTTGCAAGAGACAGAGTGAGAAGAGGAATAGTCCAGAGAGCTGTGAGAGTCAGTAGGCTTATAGTAGACATCAGTGGATAAGCTGTCTCCAGAGACAGAGACAGAAAGATCTAGAAAGGGGAGGGAGGTGTCGGAAATGGACCAGGTAAACTTGAGGGCAGGGTGAAAGTTGGAGGCAAAGTTAATGAAGTCAACGAGCTCAGCATGCGTGCGAGTTGCAAATCTGTGGAATTCATTGGCACATACAGCTTGGGAAGCAAGGTCACTGGGTATATTTAAAGCAGAGGCTAATTGGTTCTTGATTAGTAAGGGTGTTGAAGGTTACTGAGAAACAGCAGGGGAATGGAGTTGAAAGGGATAATAAATCAGCCATAATGGAATGACAGAACAAAGTTAATGGGCCAAATGGCCTAATTCTGCTCCTATGTCTTATGGTCTCATGGTATCTTATGGTATCCTTTTTAAATACACTTATACTGCCTAGTTTAATTTCAATTCTTGGTAATCTGTTCCCAAATTGCATCAATGTAAGGGAAATATTGGGCATCATGGTAGTGTTGCGGTTAGTGCAATGCTATTACAGCTCGGGCCATCGGAGTTCAATCCTGGCACCCTCTATAAGGAGCCTCTGTCTCTGTATGTCCACCTCACGCTCCAGTTTCCCCCCACGGTCCAAAGGAGTACTGGGTAGGTTAAGGTCATTGTAAACTGTCCCGTGATTGGGTGGGAGTTAAATCGGGGTTGCTGGAGGTTGCTAGGTGGAGCAGCTCAAAAGACCCGTTCCAAGCCGTACTTCTAAATAAATAAAGTAACTAACTGCACTGCCTATCATATTCAAACTCGTGCTGACACACAACCAGGCAAGTGAGATCACACCCCCCCTACAAATGACAATACCTTCTAATAAAAGTAGTGATCTCTAGGAAGACAGGTAAAAAGGTAGGAGAGGCTCTGAAAGGAGCGAGGGGTTAATTGAGGCCGTGCTGGAAAAAATGATTTGAAAATGCACATTTGATTGCCTTACAATGGCTATGTATTCTCGATGGATTATGACGGCTCTTGGAAGCAGTTGTACATTGTGAATGACAGATTAATCAGCGTGTTTCTAGCAATCTTAAAAGTGGAATGTTGCACGCTGAAACATCAATGTCAGCGATTGGACAGACGGGGGCTGTCTTTGAAATTAATGGCCTCTTTTACAACCCTTGGTTATAGAGAGACGTTGCCTATGAAATGGTGATCGGAGACCAATTGTAACGCAGTGTAAAGATGCCATTGTGTGGCATCTGTGATAGATCTGAGCAGCTGAGAATTTATTTTCAATTCAGCATGAGTTGTGCAAATAAACAGAATGGCAGTTGGGCCGTCCAGTTCTCTCGGTATGCTTTATGTGTGAAGTCAACTGGAAACTGACCTTTCGTCTTCAGGGTTTCTCTTCAAAGCCAGCTTAAGGTGTCGAGGCAAAAGGGCTGCTGCCTCATGATTCAAAAGTAATAATCGAATGTGTTAACGTTCCAGTCTGAAAGGTAGTGAAATGTAGGGCTCTGTGGGAGGGGGGGTTTTAGAGTAGATGGTCAGCACAACATTGTGGGCCGAAGGGCCTGTAATGTGCTGTAATGTTCAATGGTCCAGAATGAGATCCAGAAACAGGTTTATTTTCACTGACATAAGCAGTGAGATTTGATGCTTTGTGGCAGCAGCACAGTGCAGGCATAACAAATTGTTATAAAAGACAATAAATAATTTCACTGAATGCAAAATAGAGTGATACAGTTACAGGGAAAGTGCAGTGCAGACAGACAATGCAAGGTCATGGTGGGGCAAACTGTGAGGTCAGTAATTGCTATTGGTTCATTATGGTCACATGTTCTGAGGTACAGTGGGAAGCTTGTCCTGCACACTGTTCATATAGATCAGATTGTTATTTATTTCCTTTTTGTATTTGCACAGCTTGTTGTCTTTGCTCACTGGTTGTTTGTCCATCCCGTTGGGTGAGGTCTTTCATTGATTCTATTGTGTTTCATGTGTGAATGCCTGCAAGAAAATGAATCTTAGGGTTGTGTATGGTGATATATACATCTGTTGTTGTTCCTTTCTGCGCCTTGGATATGGATAGTTTAGATGGTGGTCAGTGTATGGGACGTTCGCTCAACCTATTCTCATAAGACATGCTCCCAAATCCAGGCAACATCCTTGTAAATCTCCTCTGCACACTTTCTATGGTTTCCACATCCTTCCTATAGTGAGGCGACCAGACATGAGCACAGTACTCCAAGTGGGGTCTGACCAGGGTCCTATATAACTGCAACATTACTTCTCGGCTCCTATACTCAATACCACGATTGATGAAGGCCAATGAACCATATGCTTTCTTAACCACAGAGTCAACCTGTGCAGCAGCTTTGAGTGTCCTATGGACTCGGACCCCAAGATCCCTCTGATCCTCCACACTGCCAAGAGTCTTACCATTAATACTATATTCTGTCATCATATCTGACCTACCAAAATGAGCCACCTCACACTTATCTGGGTTGAACTCCATCTGCCACTTCTCAGCCCAGTTTTGCATCCCTTCGATGTCCCGCTGTAACCTCTGTCAGCTGTCCACACTATCCACAACACCTCCAACCTTTGTGTCATCAGCAAATTTACTAACCCGTCCGTCCTCTTCTTCATCCAGGTCATATATAAAAATCACGAAGAGTAGGGGTCCCAGAACAGATCCCTGAGGCACACCACTGGTGACCGACCTCCATGCAGAATATGACCCATCTACAACCACTCTTTGCCTTCTGTGGGCAAGCCAGTTCTGGATCCACAAAGCAATTTCCCCTTGGATCCCATGCCTCCTTACTTTCTCAATAAGCCTTGCATGGGGTACCTTATCAAATGCCTTGCTGAAATCCATATACACTACATCTACTGCTCTACCATCATCAATGTGTTTAGTCACATCCTCAAAAAATTCAATCAGGCTCGTAAGGCAGGACCTGCCTTCCACAAAGCCATGCTGACTATTCCTAATCATATTATACCTCTCCAAATGTTCATAAATCCTGCCTCTCAGGATCTTCTCCATCAACGTACCAACCACTGAAGTAAGATTCACTGGTCTATAATTTCCTGGGCTATCTCTACTCCCTTTCTTGAAAAATGGAACAACATCTGCAACTCTCCAATCCTCCGGAACCACTCCCGTCCCTGTTGATGATGCAAAGATCGTCGCCAGAGGCTCAGCAATCTCCTGGTGAGCCTAGTCTCTGGTCTCTCTGGTGCCTCCCACTCCATCCCCTCTCCCTTCCCCTTTTCCCAACCATGATTCCCCTCTCCCTGCCCCCTTCCTACTGTCAGTCCCTAACAGAGACCCAAATCAGAATCAGGTTTATCATCATTCATATATGTCATGAAATTTGTTCTATCTTCACAGTGTAATAAATAAAATTATTACAGTACCGTGCAGAAACCTTAGCCACCTTAGCAAAATGTGTATGTGCCGAAGACTCCTGTTGAGGACTGTATATTCTCCCTCTGATGGTGTGGGTTTCCTTCGGGTGATCTGGTTTCCTCCCACATTCCAAAGACGTATGAGTGAGTAGATTTATTAGCCAATGGGTATAATTGAGCATTGTGAGCTCACTGGGCCAGAAGGGTCTGTCACTCTGCTGTATCTCTATGTAAAATGGCTGGTTGCTAGTGTTATGTTTTGTAACTTCAAAACATTAAACTAATTCAAAGAATACTGAAATCCAGGTGTAACTTAGTCTTCAATTTAAGTGAGGCACCCGTAATCCATAGTAGCGTAATGACATAGGAAATTTACATATTTTACATATAAACTAATTAATTATTTAAATGGACAAGAAGGCTTAATCAAACAATGTATATACAAGATTACTCACATATTACTGAAATATTAAATACACATCACTCCTCCCTGCTTAGCTATAAATTCTAACACAGTAGAGAACGCATCTCAACTTTTCACAGTATATTAAATAGTACATCTATATACAGACATCCACAGCATAGTAAATTTTAAATTTCCCTATTCAGGTTTGAAGATATTCTGTGAAGGATCTTTTATCCTTGTGGGATAACGCCTTTCCTGATGGGGATCACTCTGCTCGGCAGGTGAGACTTGAGGCTCTGAAACAATCTCAGGTTCTGGGGCCTCCTCCATGTTGGCCGTAGGTGTTGACTCTGGGAGTGGTTCTGACAGTTCTGAACAATATTCTTCTCCTTTTCTCTCTCTGGATCTACTTCAATCCCTTTCTTTTTCTTCCTCACGTTCCTTCTCTCTTTCACACCATTCTCTTTCTCATTCACATTCTTTCTCTCCGTCTCTTCCCTCCTTTTCCTTTTTCTCGCTTGTGCACCTTGATCTTGGGAAGGTCTATTTAGTTCACTGGAGTATTCTCTTATTAATCCTTCCATTTCTCCCTTTATGATCTGTTCTCTCCTTGGTTTCCACATCCATAACATTATCTGACAAATCCTCTGTCTTTGTATCTCTATTGCCTCCTTCCCTATTGGCCTTCTATTCATCTAGCTTGACTTTGGTCTTTGCATAGACTTTTACAAGCAACTTTTTGTCTCCCACGTGAAGTTCATGCAATAACCTTAATGCACACAGAGTAGATTCTGTTTTTCCATACTCATAAAAGCCGAATGCTTGCAACTTTCCTGAAGCTTGTTCAACTCTCTTCCAACTTGAAACCAAGCCACATTTCACAAGTAACTGTCTGAATAACATGGCAGAAGCTTTCTCAGATATGTTGCCTACAAATAATGCTGTAGTCGGACCAGTGTTTTCACCACTTTCATGCTTCCTCTGCGCAGTATGGTCCTTCCTTGGTCCAATATGCTTTTGAACCAAAGGCACAGGGGTTGGCATCAACACATGCTTGTCCTCTTTTGGGCGTCGGTTCATGGTGAAACCGCTGTAGCATCATACAGTATCTTCTTAATTCATTGCAGAGGATGGGGTATGCAAATGGTAGATGGATTTCCAAATAAGTTGTAGTTGCCTCAGCCAATCATGCCCCCACAATGCTGGCCGTCCTGTTTTTTACCACATACAAGCTCAATGTGGCTTGTTGGTTGTTGTATTTCACAATTACCATAAGACCATAAGACAAAGGAGCAGAAGTAGGCCATTCGGCCCATCGAGTCTGCTCCGCTATTTTATTATGAGCTGATCCATTTTATCCTATTTAGTCCCACTGCCCCGCCTTCTCACCATAACCTTTGATGCCCTGGCGACTCAGATACCTATCAATCTCTGCCTTAAAGACACGCAATGACTTGGCCTCCACTGCTGCCCGTGGCAACAAATTCCATAGATTCACCACCCTCTGACTAAAAAAATTTTTCGCATTTCCGTTCTGAAAGGGCGCCCTTCAATCCTGAAGTCATGCCCTCTCGTATTAGACTCCCCCATCATGGGAAACAACTTTGCCACATCCACTCTGTCCATGCCTTTTAACATTCGAAATGTTTCTATGAGGTCTCCCCTCATTCTTCTAAACTCCAAGGAATACAGTCCAAGAGCAGACAAACATTCCTCATATGTTAACCCTCTCATTCCCGGAATCATTCTAGTGAATCTTCTCTGTACCCTCTCCAACGTCAGCACATCCTTTCTTAAATAAGGAGACCAAAACTGCCCACAGTACTCCAAGTGAGGTCTCACCAGCGCCTTATAGAGCCTCAACATCACATCCCTGCTCCTATACTCTATTCCTCTAGAAATGAATGCAAACATTGCATTCGCCTTCTTCACTATCGACTCAACCTGGAGGTTAACTTTAAGGGAATCCTGTACGAGGACTCCCAAGTCCCGTTGCATCTCAGAACTTTGAATTCTTTCTCCATTTAAATAATAGTCTGCCCGTTTATTTTTTCTGCCAAAGTGCATAACCATACACTTTCCAACATTGTACTTCATTTGCCACTTCTCTGCCCATTCTTCCAATCTATCCAAGTCTCTCTGCAGACTCTCCGTTTCCTCAGCACTACCGGCCCCTCCACCTATCTTCGTATCGTCAGCAAACTTAGCCACAAAGCCATCTATTCCATAATCCAAATCGTTGATGTACTATGTAAAAAGAAGCGGCCCCAACACAGACCCCTGTGGAACACCACTGGTAACCGGCAGCCAACCAGAATAGGATCCCTTTATTCCCACTCTCTGTTTCCTGCCAATCAGCCAACGCTCTATCCATGTATGTAACTTTCCTGTAATTCCATGGGCTCTTATCTTGTTATGCAGCCTCATGTGTGGCACCTTGTCAAAGGCCTTCTGAAAATCCAAAATACAACATCCACTGCATCTCCCTTGTCTAGCCTACTGGTAATTTCCTCAAAAAATTGTAGTAGGTTTGTCAGGCAGGATTTTCCTTTAAGGAATCCATGCTGAGTTCTGCCTATCTTGTCATATGCCTCCAGGTACTCTGTAACCTCATCCTTGACAATCAACTCCAACAACTTCCCAACCACCGAAGTCAAGCTAACAGGTCTATAATTTCCTTTTTGCTTCCTTGCCACCTTCTTAAATAGCGGAGTGACATTTGCAATCTTCCAGTCTTCCGGAACCATGCGAGAATCTATCGACTTTTGAAAGGTCATCGCTAATGCCTCCGCAATCTCCACAGCTACTTCCTTCAGAACACGAGGGTGCATTCCATCTGGTCCAGGAAATTTATCGACCTTTAGCCTATTCAGCTTCCTGAGTACTTTCTCTGTTGTAATTGTGACTGCGCACACTTCTCTTCCCTGCCACCCTTGAGTGTCCGGTATCCTGCTGTCTTCCTCAGTGAAGACTGATGCAAAATACTTGTTCAGTTGCTCTGCCATCTCCTTATCTCCCATTACAATTTCTCCAGCATCATTTTCTATCGGTCCTATATCTACTCTCACCTGTCTTTTACTCTTTATATACTTGAAAAAACTTTTAGTATCCTCTTCGATATTATGAATGTCATTCCCACAGGAGTTATCTTTTCTCCAGAATAGGTTCTTAGTTGGATATCTGCAGTTTGGTATCGTTGAAATGCCATTCAAACTTATTTTCTGGAATGACTGAAACAGCTGAATTAGTGTCCGATTCGATTTTAGTTAATTTGTCGTTCTATTTTTGCCTAAGCTATATTGCTTGTCTAATGTTAGTTATCACATTGTAAAGCTTGAGGCTATACAGTCCAGTGTCACTGTCATCATTATCAGATGTTCCATCAACAGCATGCAGATTAGTGCTCTTTCTGAAATTGCAACTTGACTTTTTAGCTTTTTCTCTTCCCTGAGCAGTCTGTTTATTTTTGGCTGTCTGACATGCTGTTTGTATGTTGTCCTACTTTGCTGCATTTTCCGTAAGTTTCACCTTTAAACCTGCATTGGTCTGGTGTATGTCAGCCCCTGCCACAATGGTAACACAATTTGTTTGGCCAAGCTAGCTTCTGTTTAGATGCTGTAGTTTTGTTCACGCTCACTTTCATTCCTGACCGCAACTCAATTGCGTCTCCATCTGCAGTTTCCATTGAAACATCAATTCCAATTGCTCTTTAAAATGTAAGTTGTGTTTCAGTTAGGTTTCCTCCAGCTGCTGCAATTTCCTCATACATTTCAGAGTATAGGTAAGTGTTAGTGAGTTGTGGTCATGTTATGTTGGCGCCAGAAGCGTAGCAACACTTACGGGCTGCCCCCAGCACAATCTTCCCGGATTTGATTTGACACAAACAACGTATTTCATTGAATATTTTGATGCTTTCATGTACTTGTGACAAATTAAGCTAATCTCTTTAGCTACCAAATTATAATCCAGGAGGGGAGGAGAAGATGGCGGTGCAACACAGCACACATGGCCGCTCCTAAATGATATCGTATGTGTTAAGTAGGGGCCGTGCACAATCCTGATTTGATGGAGACAAATGTGAGAAGCATGGAGGAACATCTGGAGAAACTTCTGAAATGCCCGCTTCGCTGCCGCTGCTAATGTGCGATCGAGAATCTCCGAAGGGGAAGGCCCCAAATCTTCGGCTTTGCCTATTGCGTGTTACCGGGACCGGGGTCGAAGCGCTCAGCAGAGATGGTGCTCGGTGCTCGGTGTCGGAGGGCTGGTCGGAGGCTCGAAGTTTTCGGACAGACTCAAGAGTCGGCTGTGGTCAGGTGCTTCCAGGGTGCTGCATCGACAAGTTTGGGGCGCTGGAGGTTCATGGCAGGGAGAGTTTCTCCCTTCTACCGTCTGCATGAGATGATGGGACTTCCAAGAGACTTTGAGAATAGTTTTTACTGTGCCCATGGTCTGTTCTTTATCAAATTATGGTATTGCTTTACATTGTTGTAACTATATGTTATAATTATGTGGTTTTTGTCAGTTTTTCAGTCGGTTTGTCTTGTGTTTCTGTGATATCATTCTGGAGGAACACTGTATCATTTCTTAATGCATGCATTACTAAATGACAATAAAAGAGGACTGTGTGTCCTCATAATCTAATCTAATCTAATCATAACTATTTATTAATAAGCTATTCCAAATACTTCTCAGAATTATTCACTTAATTCCCATAAATGACACTGTGGCACAGAGCCATAGATCTTAGCACAGGTTCAAAGTTCAAATTTATTATCAAAGTACATATATCTCCCCCTATGCAACCCTGAGATTCAGTTTATTGCAGGCATTCACAGTAGAAAAATAAATACAATAGATTCAATGAAAAACTGCACTCTAACAAAGACTGACAAACAACCAAAGTGCATAACAGGTGACCCAAATAAGACAAAGGAAGTAGATTTTAAGGAGATGGAAGTGTAGAGAAGAAGGTAAGTTTATGAAGAGAGCTCTCTGGGTTAGGGTTTAGCAGCTAAAATTATGTTCCATAGTACAGAGACAGAAGAAGTGGTGGATCTTCAAGAGGAGATGTGCAGAGATCTCAGAAGCCTGTAATGTTGAATGTAAATATCCATATTGATAAGTCTGGGATCCGACCAATCAATAAAGGTGAAAGGTGATCAGAAGTAAAATATATTACCCTATCTTAGATGAGGCTTATCTTAATAGACAATCCTAAAGCAATTTGTTTCTTAGATCTGGATTCCGTCATCTGCAGTGTTTTATGTCTCGACATATCTTAGAGCTGATGTGTACTCAAGAACAATGCACCACTTGAACTTCTAAATGTGTACCTCTGATATTTCTCCAATTGTTTATCAAATTATAGTGATGAAGATCACTGTAATGCCATGGATTTCAGGGCTAATCTGGAGATATGGAGAGCCTAGTGGAGAAGCAGGAGAAAAATGTTGATAACTCCTAGATAATCTTTTGTGTTGAGAGAACTCTTTTCTTCATATCTGTTCATTGAAGGGATGTGGGAGCCTACATTTCATTGCTCATCTTAGATGCCCTTGAGAAGCTGGTGCTGAGCTGCCTTCCTGAACTGCTGTAGTCCTTGAAATGCTGGGGAGAGAGTTCCAGGACTTTGACCCAACGGTGGTGAAAGAACACCGATTGTTGGTATAGAAGCTGTACTGCGGCAGACGGGAAGGCTCTACACTGAGTCTTCAAAACTACCCAACACAGCAACAGTACCAGCACCAGCCTACCTACACTCAAGGACATAATACAGAAATGTGCTGGCAAAAGGCCAGTAATATTATGAAGGATCCCACCCATCCTGCTCATGGACTGTTTGTCCCACTCCCATCAGGGAGGAGGCTACGTGCCATAAGCACCAGGACCATCAGACTCAATAACAGTTACTTTCCCCAAGCAGTAAGGCTGATCAACACCTCCACCCACTAACTCCACCACTACTTTATTATTTCCTGTCAATCACCTTATAGACAGACTAGCATCACTTTACAGGCATACAATCAATTAATGTATATTAGCTCTCTTATGTATTTATATTTATTGCTTTTATTATTATTATTATTGTTATTGTGTTCTTTATCTTATTGTGTTTATTTTGTGCTGCATCAGATCCGGAGTAACAATTATTTCATTTTCCTTACAAGAAATGACTTTAAACAATCTTGAATCTTGAATGTACTGTACTGCCAGCTAGGGTGGTCTGTGACTTGGAGTGAAACTTACAGGAGGTGGGGGGGGGGGTGGACATTCCCCATGCCTTTGCCATCTTTACCTTCCAGATGGTAGAGGCAGAGGGTTTGTAAGGCGTCTCAGTGAGTTATTGCATATTTAATTTTAATTTAAACAAGGAAGGTTCAGAATCAGGATTATTATCAATGCCATATTTATTACGTGAGATTTGTTCTTTTGTAGCAGAAGTACAGTGCGATACGTAACAAATGAGTTACTTTAAGTTACTGTCGGAACCGCAGAGTGTAGGAGTTCTCAGAGGCTGGCAGCTGAAAGAAGACAGCCGTCATCCATGGGAGAAAGTTCAAAGTAAATTTATTACAATAGTCAGCGAAAACTTTCTGAAAGAATTGCTCCTTCAGAAATATTTGGTGTTTATTATAGACTGCTTGAAGCTGAACACAAATATAATTTCAGAGTACTTGTATCATGTAGGAATTTGGAGAAACAAGAAATTAACTTTTGTTTTATATAATGCACTTACTTTCATAACAGTGCTGATGCTTTGCAAAGGTTCAGATAAGCTAAATGGGAATGCAGAAGAATCTTCAGTGACATGTTGCACTTCATGGTTTTGTGTGCATGAAGCATGCTGTCAACCAGTTGCACGTAGTTTGGTGATTTGTAGTTGCCAAGAAAATTTTCAACATCATCCTTGAATGCTTTCCATGCAATTTTCTCTGGTCCCACTAGAAGTTCTTCGGATTTCCTGTCAGTGAATACCTGTTTGATTTTTGAATCAACAAAAAATGCCTTCCTCAATCTTGGCACCAGTTATTCTGGGAAACATCCATCTCAAACATCAAAGTCCCTCACGGAAACGTTTGCGCCCGGTGACATCAGATTCCATCCATGCAGTCTTGAACCCAGTAGTTTTGTTTTTGCATTTGACAAAAATGAGTATCTGACCAGGTCATTTAACTCAGATTGAGTTATCAGATGAGGCTCACTCAACATAAAGGGTTCAAAATCTGTATCAGTATCAGTGTCGTTTTCCATTTCTGGGTCATGCATCATGACATATTCATCTGCCTTGGTGGTCAGGAGAAACTACTACAAGGGGTGATTCTTGTAACAGGCTCCTCTAGACTCCATGTCTCTGGTGGCTTTGGTACTAGAAGACTATCATCATGTGTTACAGATCTCTTTAACGCTACCAATGAGCAGACAGCCAGCTTGTTGATGGTATGAAGGGAGATTGGAGTATTCAATGGATTTCTTCCTTTTATTAGAGAAACTAAACACACCGGTCAGACAGTAGTAGTAGTCCACATATGATCCTTCTGCTTGTGCCATATCATTGGGGCAGCTAACTACATTGACTTCCGAGTACCTCTAAACCAAGCTCTAAGATCGACAGTGCATGGTGCGCAACAAATGTGAGGAGCCCGGCCTTCATCTTGGTCGCCAAATTTATACCCATAGTAGACCTCATGGGTTTTCTTAATGAGAGGAGACAGGCTCTGTCTTTGAGATTTAAGGGTATACTCGCCACAAATATAACAGAAAGTATTGTGGCTGTTGCAACATCAGCATTGCATTTTGCTCCTGAAAATACTCCTGAAAATACAATTACTTTATTTAAATGAGTTCACACAATATGCTATATGCGTAGAGCAAACGCATCAATGTGATCACAAACCGATATACATGTAAAAGCAATGCATAGAACGGTGTGTACATGATGCTTTTATAGGCTTTCTAAAACCTGTCCAGCCGGGCAGCATCCACCCTGCCTAAGCATGCCCAGAAATGCCTGGACAAGATAGAGAACTTTTCAGCTTACAGTGTGGACAACATTTTAATTGACTTGAATTATGAATTGAAATAACAGATGTAGGTGATTTTTTAAAAATGGTGCGTGATAGAAAAATTTCATGATGTTTATGATCAGTAGCCTAAAATCTATAAGGTACACCTAAAAGTATTCAGGAAGCAAAATCTTTGTTGTCCAGTGTTTTCAAAGTACATATACGTATGTCACTATATACAACCCAGAGATTTGTTTTAGAACATAAAGAACATAGAATAGTACAGCACAGTACAGGCCCTTTGGCCCACAATGTTGTCCCTTAAACCTTGCCTCCCATATAACCCCCCACCTTAAATTCCTCCATATACCTGTCCAGTAGTTTCTTAAATTGCACTAATGTATCTGCCTCCACCACTGACTCAGGCAGTGCATTCCACGCACCAACCACTCTCTGAGTAAAAAACCTTCTTCTAATATCCCCCTTGAACTTCCCACCCCTTACCTTAAAGCCATGTCCTCTTGTATTGAGCAGAGGTGCCCTGGGGAAGAGGCACTGGCTGTCCACTCTATCTATTCCTCTTAATATCTGTGTACCTCTATCATGTCTCCTCTCATCCTCCTTCTCTCCAGAGAGTAAAGCCCTAGCTCCCTTAATCTCTGATCATAATGCATAGTCTCTAAACCAGGCAGCATCCTGGTAAATCTCCTCTGTACCCTTTCCATTGCTTCCACATCCTTCCTATAGTGAAGCGACCAGAAATGGAAACAGTACTCCAAGTGTGGCCTAACCAGAGTTTTATAGAGCTGCATCATTACATCGCGACTCTTAAACTCTATCCCTCGACTTATGAAAGCTAACACTTCATAAGCTTTCTTAACTACTCTAACTACCTGTGAGGCAACTTTCAGGGATCTGTGGACATGTACCCCCAGATCCCTCTGCTCCTCCACACTTCCAAGTATCCTGCCATTTACTTTGTACTCTGCAATAGAGTTTGTCCTTCCAAAGTGTACCACCTCACACTTCTCCGGGTTGAACTCCATCTGCCACTTCTCAGCGCACTTCTGCAACCTATCAACGTCCCTCTGTAATCTTTGACAATCCTCTACACTATCCACAACACCACCAACCTTTGTGTCGTCTGCAAACTTACCAACCCACCCTCCTACCCCACATCCAGGTCATTAATAAAAATCACAAAAAGTAGAGGTCCCAGAACCGATCCTTGTGGGACACCACTAGTCACAACCCTCCAAGCCGAATGTATTCTCTCCACCACGACCTTTTGCTTTCTGCGGGCAAACCAATTCTGAATCCACCTGGCCAAACTTTCCTGGATCCCATGCCTTCTGACTTTCTGAATAAGCCTACCCATGTGGAACCTTGTCAAATGCCTTACTAAAATCTATGTAGATCGCATCCACTACACTACCCTCATCTATATGCCTGGTCACCTCCTCAAAGAACTCTATCAGGCTTGTTAGACACGATCTGCCTTTCACAAAGCCATGTTGACTGTCCCTGATCAGACCATGATTCTCTAAACGCCCATAGAGCCCATCTCTAAGAATCTTTTCCAACAGCTTTCCCACCACAGACATAAGGCTCACTGGTCTATAATTACCTGGACTATCCCTGCCACCTTTTTTGAACAAAGGAACAACATTCGCCTCCCTCCAATCCTCCGGTACTATTCCCGTAGACAACGAGGGCATAAAGATCCTAGCCAGAGGCTCAGCAATCTCTTCCCTCGCCTCGTGAAGCAGCCTGGGGAATATTCCGTCAGGCCCCGGGGACTTATCCATCCTAATGTATTTTAACAACTCCAACATCTGCTCTCCCTTAATATCAACATGCTCCAGAACATCAACCTCACTCATATTGTCCTCACCGTTATCAAGTTCCCTCTCATTGGTGAATACCAAAGAGAAGTATTCATTGAGGACCTCGCTCACTTCCACAGCCTCCAGGCACATCTTCCCACCTTTATCTCTAATCGGTCCTACCTTCACTCCTGTCATCTTTGTTTTTCACATAATTGCAGAATGCCTTGGGGTTTTCCTTTACCCTACTCGCCAAGGCCTTCTCATGCCCCCTTCTTGCTGAGTTTTCTTGCAGACATACTCAGTAAGTGCAAGAAACACAATAGAATCAGTGAAAGAACACACTCAACAGGACGGATAAACAACAAATGTGCAAATACAAAAATATAAATAAAAAAGCAATAGATATTGAGAACATGAGATGAAGACTCCTTGAATGTAAGTCATTGGGCTCTGGGAACAGATCAGTGATGGGACAAATGAAGTTGAGTGAAGTTATCCCCTTTGGTTCAAGAGCCTGATGGTTGAGAGGTAATAATGGTTCCTGAACCTGGTGGTGTGGGTCCTGTGGCTCACATTCCTGCCTATTAGGCTTTCTTTGTGGTTGTATTTAACTCTCTTCCTGTGGTTTCACTCTTGTCAAGTCTTGATCGGAGCACAGTGATGACAGCCCTCCCTGCTGGTAGTCCACATTCGGGAAAAGAAGATTTAGATAGACACTGTTAAAGAAACGGCATTAACTTAGATTACTAATTTCAAGCCACAGTGACAGCGGTAGTTTTTAGTTAATTTAGGAGTTTTTACTTAGCGTCCCTGTCGGTCTACACTTATTACTTTCCTTCATTTGGAACAGTTCTTATCAAAACTCAATCCCTCGTCCGTGCCTCTCCCTCTGCACATGGGCCATCACTGAGCTCCTGTCAGTTACAATAAGAAATAAATAAAATAAATGAATAGGGCAAGAAGGAAGCAAAGTAGTGGAGTAGTGTTCGTGGGCTCATGATCCATCCGGAAGAGGGGAGGAAGCCGTTCCTGAATCGTTGAGTGTTTGTCTTCAGGCGCCTGAACCTCCTCCCTGGTGCTAGCAATGAGCAGACAGCCAGATTGAAGTTGATGGCATGGAGGGCTAATAGCCACAGAAGTGAGAATGGGAGTAACAGAAGCCACAATGAGGGAGCCAGAAACAAGAGGCAAGAGAAGAGTCAAGAATATCCACAAAGATTTATTTTATTTATTTAAAAATACACCGTGGAACCTTTGAGCACACTGCCCAGCAACCTACAGACTTAACCCTAGGACAAGTTACAATGACCAATTAACCTACTAACCGGGACATTTTTGGACTGTGGGAGCGCAACTACGCGGTCACAGGGAAAATGTACAAACCCCTTACTGATAGTGCTGGAATTGAACTACAAAGTCCGATGCCCTAGGCTATACAATGCTGTCACTCTAACTGCTATGCGACCGTGGGGCTCCATGGAAGTCAGGAAAGCAATGAGAAAAACAGAGCAGGCAAAGAGGAGGTTGTGGGTACGTATCATTGTAACAACATCACTCAAAGAAGAGGGTCTAGTCCCTTCAATCCCTCATACCTGTTCTGTGAGATAGGATCTAGAATGATTCACTGGGAGCTACTATCAAGTGGCACAGCAGGAAGCCTCACACTGCGATGCCGGAGTGGTAGAAGGGACAAAAACAGAGACAAGGCCCTTTAGGTCAACTACAACAGGCAGATTGTTCTGTGGCAGCTCTGAAGCCCTCTGTTGGTTGCGACTGACCATAGACATTGCAACCCAGCTGTCTACATATATGCAAGCCAGGGCAGTACAATACAGAGAGCAAGCTATTGCCCATGCAACAGGCACCCCCTCTCCATGCAGCTGATGAATCCAAAGAAACAGCAGAAATTGATATAATTTGGCATCAGTGGTTTTCACAGAAGTCGCCAGTTAGCATTCAGCTCAACGTGGGACTGCCTTATGGATTCCAGCTCCAGATTTTCCCTTGGGATTTACTCCTGAAGCCTTCCTCATGAGTGGGTATAGGCGCAAAGCAGCGGAGGTTTGAGATCAGAGTTTTCCTTCTCCAAGCTGAGCTGTTAACCATGGGTAACAAGGCCCAATTGCCCGGACAGACTGGTTTTAAGGCGCCAGTAACCCGCCTTTGCACCTTCTCCCGTCAGTAGAAACCAGTTCTGCCGGTTTTAGTAGCTAAGCCACACATGAAGGCCAGGAGTTGGACTTGGTCGTCAGAGGCTATTTGAGATGCACACCATTGGGAGCATTTAGTAGTTAGTGGGAGCTAACCCATTACCACCCCTGGCTATGACAAGGAACTGCTACATGTCTAAGTCAGTACAATTCCTTGAAGATAAGTAAGTCTAGCATTGAATGTTAGAGCTGCTGTGATTTTGGCCATCAGTCGATGTGTTACAAGGTCACTCGTACACTAAAGTGACACTGACTGGATAATCTATTTTGACCGACAGCACAGACAGACCACTCCTGCTCTTTCTATGCTTGTGCAGAAGATTCTTTCTGTCTACTTGTGTGAATACCTTCAACAAATGTTAAGCAATGGTTCCAAAGGTTGTGCTTGAAATGCTAGTTATGAACAAACATTGGTCCTGCCTAAAAAACATACAGGTCCACTAGCACAAGAAGTTCTGCAGATGGATGACACGCACAAAATACCGGAGGAACTCAGCAGCTCAGGCAGCATCTATAGAGAGGAATAACAAGTCAATGTTCTGGGCTGCCTCCCTTCCTCAGGACTGGAAAGGAAGCGGGAAGGAGCCGTTATTTGTAGAAGATCATAAACAGACAGAAATAATGTCTCCAAGCAATTACACAGTGAGAACAAAACAAGGTAAACAAGCTATGGGCACCCGTATGGGTCTTAGCTATGCCTGCCTTTTTGTTGGGTTTGTGGAACAATCTATGTTCCGTGCCTATTCTGGTATCTGTCCCCCACTTTTCCTTCGCTATATCGACGACTGCATTGGCGCTGCTTCCTGCACGTATGCAGAACTGGTTGACTTTATTAACTTTGCCTCCAACTTTCACCCTGCCCTCAAGTTTACCTGGTCTATTTCCGACACCTCCCTCCCCTTTCTAGATCTTTCTGTCTCTGTCTCTGGAGACAGCTTATCCACTGATATCTACTATAAGCCTACTGACTCTCACAGCTATCTGGACTATTCCTCTTCTCACCCTGTCTCTTGCAAAAACGCCATCCCCTTCTCACAATTCCTCCGTCTCCGCCGCATCTGCTCTCAGGATGAGGCTTTTCATTCTAGGACGAGGGAGATGTCTTCATTTTTTAAAGAAAGGGGCTTCCCTTCCTCCACTATCAACTCTGCTCTTAAACGCATCTCCTCCATTTCACGTACATCTGCTCTCACTCCATCCTCCCACCA
The DNA here is from genome assembly GCF_963921235.1 of Mobula hypostoma. NCBI lineage: Eukaryota > Metazoa > Chordata > Chondrichthyes > Myliobatiformes > Myliobatidae > Mobula > Mobula hypostoma. The sequence goes on along the minus strand of NC_086107.1, from coordinate 84,407,617 downwards.
CCCCACTAGGAATAGGGTTCCCCTGGTCCTCACCTACCACCCCACCAGCCTCCGGGTCCAACATATTATTCTCTGTAACTTCCGCCACCTCCAACGGGATCCCACCACTAAGCACATCTTTCCCTCCCCCCCCCCTCTCTCTGCATTCCGCAGGGATCGCTCCCTACACAACTCCCTTGTCCATTCGTCCCCCCCATCCCTCCCCACTGATCTCCCTCCTGGCACTTATCCGTGTAAGCGGAACAAGTGCTACACATGCCCTTACACTTCCTCCCTTACCACCATTCAGGGCCCCAAACAGTCCTTCCAGGTGAGGCATCACTTCACCTGTGAGTCGACTGGGGTGATATACTGCGTCCGGTGCTCCCGATGTGGCCTTTTATATATTGGTGAGACCCGACGCAGACTGGGAGACCGCTTTGCTGAACATCTACGCTCTGTCCGCCAGAGAAAGCAGGATCTCCCAGTGGCCACACATTTTAATTCCACATCCCATTCCCATTCTGACATGTCTATCCACGGCCTCCTCTACTGTAAAGATGAAGCCACACTCAGGTTGGAGGAACAACACCTTATATTCCGTCTGGGTAGCCTCCAACCTGATGGCATGAACATTGACTTCTCTAACTTCTGCTAGGCCCCACCTCCCCCTCGTACCCCAGCTGTTACTCATTTTTATGCACACATTCTTTCTCTCACTCTCCTTTTTCTCCCTCTGTCCCTCTGAATATACCTCTTCCCCATCCTCTGGGTCACCCCCCCCCCGTCTTTCTCCCTAGGCCTCCTGTCCCATGATCCTCTCGTATCCCCTTTTGCCTATCACCTGTCCAGCTCTCGGCTCTATCCCTCCCCCTCCTGTCTTCTCCTATCATTTTGCATCTCCCCCTCCCCCTCCAGCTTTCAAATCCCTTACTCACTCTTCCTTCAGTTAGTCCTGACGAAAGGTCTCGGCCTGAAACGTCGACTGCGCCTCTTCCTATAGATGCTGCTTGGCCTGCTACGTTCACCAGCAACTTTGATGTATGTTGCTTGAATTTCCAGCATCTGCAGAATTCCTGTTGTTTGAAGGTAAACATGTTCTTTTTACGAAGTCCTGACGAAGGGTCTCGGCCTGAAACGTCGACTGCGCCTCTTCCTATAGATGCTGCTTGGCCTGCTGCGTTCACCAGCAACTTTGATGTATGTTGCATGTTCTTTTTACACTTGCTTTCCAATCTTGTCTCTCCTTACAACTCGTTAACAGAATCTTCAGAACATTTCCTCCTGTGTTCTCACAGAACTGTCAATGATAATTGGTTTCTGCTGGGTGGTGCTTTTGAATACTGGGCCCTGCACCTCCTCCGAAACAGCAGATGCCAATGGTTTACATCTGGTCTTCCACCATCCGATCAAAACCATCAAACTTAATCTCAGCCAAGGATCATAACCTACATACGCTCACATCAGCAAAGAACTAACAGACACTGTCATCTTAAGCATGTTAAGAGTATGACATGGGAGATCTTTTCATGACCATGCTTGTTCATGGCAAATTTTTGTTGACAGAGGTGGTTTGCCATTGCCTTCTTCTGAGTCTTTACAAGACCCCAGTCATTATCAATACTCTTCAGAGATTGTCTGCCTGGCATCCGTGGTTGCAAAACAGTACTTGTGATATGCACCGGGTGCTCATACGACCACCCATGGCTTCACGTGACCCTGATCGGGGGGCTAAGCAGGTGCTACACCTTGCCCAAGGGTGGCCTGCAATACAATTACTAATTGTATTGGAACATAGAATAGTACAGCACAGGTATGCGTCCATGGGCCTACGATGCAGTGCTGAGCTAATTATATTAGTAATGAAATGCCCTACTGAATGAATCCCTTCTGCCTACACAATGGAGCCTATTCATGTGCCTATCTAAAAGTCTCTTTACTATAGTTCCTCTGTGGTACTTGCCTGCTATTACCATACCTGGCAGCTCATTCCAGGTACTCTCCACCCCGGTTCACATTTCAGATACCCCACCACCCTGGTTTACATTCCAGATACCCCACCACCCCGGTTCACATTCCAGATACCCCACCACCCCGGTTCACATTTCAGATACCCCACCACCCTGGTTTACATTCCAGATACCCCACCACCCCGGTTCACATTCCAGATACCCCACCACCCTGGTTTACATTCCATATACCCCACCACCCCGGTTTTGCATTCCAGATACCCCACCACTACTGGCAGCACATTCCAGGTACGCCACCATTCTCACATAAAATAAAACTTGCCCAGCTCAACCCTTCTGAATTTTCCCCCTCTCTCCTGTTGGATCCTGACACATTTCCAATCCAAAGGTTCTCTGAAAGTCAAGACCGAGGTGCAAAACTCACTCACAGCCACTTCATTAAGAACGAAAAATGAACAAAAGCCAGCTGAACAAACAAAGTACAGACAAATGAAATAGACGTCCTGGTCCATCTCATACTCGGAGTAGATTCTGGAATCTGGATTGTAATCACATTCCAGTGATAACAATCACCAAATTCCAGTGGTGTGACACCTGCTACTGAAAACTGAGAAGCTTCTAGAAAAACACAGAAACAGTTATATGGCATCACTGGAAAACTCACTGAACAATTCCCTGTATACTAGTGATTATATACTGTAAATGCACCAACAAGCATAGGAAGGTTAAACTAAAAGAAAATTAGCAACTTTATGTCCTAATCCAACACTTTGGGTGGTGGGGTGCAGATACGTCTCTACCAAAGGAGGTATTAGATGCTCCTTCCCTCCACTAGCCTCCAGGTCATCATGGGCAAGGTGTAACACCTGATTAGCACCCCCACCCCCTATCAGGGTCAGGTGAAGCCATGGGAGCAGGTGGTGGATGGTCGTATGAGCTGCTGGTGCATATCACAAGTCCTGGTTGTGTGACCACTGACACCAGGCAGACAATCTCCAAAGAGTATTGATAATGGCTGGGGGTGGGGGTCATCCATCTTGTAAAGACACTGCCCAGAAGAAGGCAATGGCAAAGCACTTCCATAGAACAAATAGCCAAAAACAATCATGGTCAGGAGCATGAACGCCCATGTAACACTACCTGGCACATAACAAATGAATCCAGCTCTGTTAGACTGCATGCACCACATATTAGACCATAAGGCCATAAGACAAAGGAGCAGAAGTCGGCCATTTGGCCCATCGAGTCTGCTCTGCCATTTTATCATGAGCTGATCCATTCTCTCATTTAGTCCCACTCCCCCACCTTCTCACCATAGCCTTTGATGCCCTGGCTACTCAGATACCTATCAATCTCTGCCTTAAATACACCCAATGACTTGGCCTCCACTGCTGCCCGTGGCAACAAATTCCATATTACTACAAATTTCAGAATATTCAGAAATATTAGACATTTTAGTGAATAAAGATACTGCAAGTGTAAAAGTTAAACATTTGACATTAAGCCGAATTATAACTTGGCATTTGAACATTGAAATCTTACTGGATGGAGAAGTAGGATCAAGGGTGTGGGACCATAAAACCATCAGGCCATTCAGCCAAGTCTGCTCCTCCATTCCATCATGGCTGATTTATCAACCCCATTTTCCTGCTTTCTCCCTATAACCTTTGAAGCCCTGTCTACTCAAGAACCTCTCAACCTCTGCTTTAAGTATAGCCTAATGACTCGGCCTTCACAGTTGTCTGTGTCAATGAATTTGGAGGAGGACGATTTTAACTCAGTGATTTAAATTCAACCTCCACTGACATTTTACCTATTCCTTTACAGGGTATGGACGTTGGTGACTGTGTTGTGATTTACAGAGTATGGACATTAGTGACTGTGCTGTGATTTAGAGGGTATGGACATTGGTTACTGTGCTGTGATGTACAGGGTATGGATGTTGTTGACTGTGCTGTGATTTACAGGGTATGGACGTTGGTGACTGTGCTGTGATCTACAGGGTATGGACGTTGGTGACTGTGCTGCGATTTAGAGGGTATGGTCGTTGGTGACTGTGCTGTGATTTACAGGGTATGGTCGTTGTTGACTGTGCTGTGATCTACAGGGTATGGATGTTGGTGACTGTGCTGTGATTTACAGGGTATGGACGTTGTGACTGTGCTGTGATCTACAGGGTATGGACGTTGGTGACTGTGCTGCGATCTACAGGGTATGGTCGTTGGTGGCTGTGCTGTGATCTACAGGGTATGGACGTTGGTGACTGTGCTGTGATGTACAGGGTATGGATGTTGTTGACTGTGCTGTGATTTACAGGGTATGGACGTTGGTGACTGTGCTGTGATCTACAGGGTATGGACGTTGGTGACTGTGCTGCGATTTAGAGGGTATGGTCGTTGGTGACTGTGCTGTGATTTACAGGGTATGGTCGTTGTTGACTGTGCTGTGATCTACAGGGTATGGATGTTGGTGACTGTGCTGTGATTTACAGGGTATGGACGTTGTGACTGTGCTGTGATCTACAGGGTATGGACGTTGGTGACTGTGCTGCGATTTACAGGGTATGGATGTTGGTGACTGTGCTGTGATTTAGAGGGTATGGTCGTTGGTGGCTGTGCTGTGATCTACAGGGTATGGACGTTGGTGACTGTGCTGTGATCTACAGGGTATGGATGTTGGTGACTGTGCTGTGATTTACAGGGTATGGACGTTGGTGACTGTGCTGTGATCTACAGGGTATGGACGTTGGTGACTGTGCTGTGATCTACAGGGTATGGATGTTGGTGACTGTGCTGTGATTTACAGGGTATGGATGTTGGTGACTGTGCTGTGATTTACAGGGTATGGATGTTGTGACTGTGCTGTGATCTACAGGGTATGGACGTTGGTGACTGTGCTGTGATCTACAGGGTATGGTCGTTGGTGTCTGTGCTGTGATCTACAGGGTATGGACGTTGGTGACTGTGCTGTGATCTACAGGGTATGGTCGTTGGTGACTGTGCTGTGATTTACAGGGTATGGACGTTGGTGACTGTGCTGTGATTTACAGGGTATGGATGTTGTGACTGTGCTGTGATCTACAGGGTATGGATATTGGTGACTGTGCTGTGATTTACAGAATATGGACGTTGGTGACTGTGCTGCGATCTACAGGGTATGGACGTTGGTGACTGTGCTGTGATCTACAGGGTATGGACGTTGGTGACTGTGCTGTGATCTACAGGGTATGGACGTTGGTGACTGTGCTGTGATCTACAGGGTATGGACGTTGGTGACTGTGCTGTGATCTACAGGGTATGGACACTGGTGACCGTGCTGTGATCTACAGGGTATGGACGTTGTGACTGTGCTGTGATTTACAGGGTATGGACGTTGTGACTGTGCTGTGATTTACAGGGTATGGACGTTGGTGACTGTGCTGTGATCTACAGGGTATGGACGTTGGTGACTGTGCTGTGATCTACAGGGTATGGACGTTGTGACTGTGCTGTGATCTACAGGGTATGGATGTTGGTGACTGTGCTGTGATCTACAGGGTATGGACGTTGTGACTGTGCTGCGATCTACAGGGTATGGACGTTGTGACTGTGCTGTGATTTACAGGGTATGGATGTTGGTGACTGTGCTGCGATTTAGAGGGTATGGTCGTTGGTGACTGTGCTGTGATTTACAGGGTATGGTCGTTGGTGACTGTGCTGTGATTTACAGGGTATGGATGTTGTTGACTGTGCTGTGATTTACAGGGTATGGACGTTGGTGACTGTGCTGTGATCTACAGGGTATGGATGTTGGTGACTGTGCTGCGATCTACAGGGTATGGATGTTGGTGACTGTGCTGCGATTTAGAGGGTATGGACACTGGTGACCGTGCTGACTTGTGGTTTTCATATTCTGTGATTTTTTTTGTCGCCCATTCTTTTTTTGTTTTGTTGTGTGAGGGGAAGGTGTTTGGGGTTTGATGTTGTGTTGGGTTCTGTTAGTTTTTTGTGCAGGGGACGGGTTGTTTTTTGGGCGACAATGTTCCTGTTCCATAGTGTGCGGGAACAGGGAGGGGTTTGACGATGGGGAGGCTATTCTTTTTTGTATGGGGGCTGGGTTTGATATTTCTCTCTGAACAACGTTCATGTTTTTTCTTTGTTTCAGAGTTGTATGTAGATACATGTTTTGATAATAATTTAATCTTTGAATTTTTTTTTAATCATCCCTAATACATTTCCAACCACAATGGAATAATTCTGCGATATTTGATGATGTGATTCTGCTATAAAAGTTCCCTTTGGTCTTGTAAGGGTTTTGTCAGTACGAGGTTAGACATTGAATGCAGTCTGCAGACTTTCACTCCACGTTACTGAGCCTCAGATCGTTTCACCCCTCACCCAATGATAAACCAAGGGCCACTGAATGACCAATCCCTCCCTTGAGGTAACGCTTGAACTATGCATAATAAGGACATGCTGGTTAGTAGGTTAATTGGTCATTGTAAAGTATTCTGTGATTAGACTAATGGGTTGCTGTGTGGAGCAGCTCGGTGGGCTGTTTGGGCCTGTTCTGTGCTCTGTCTCTAAATAAAAATAGATATATTTTTCCACGGGAATGAGTTTAGTCGTAAGAGTCACACGGCATGGATAAAGGCTCTTCAAGATGCCCATCTAAGCTATTTGCCCGAGTTTGTGTCCTATCCCTCTCAACCTTACCAACCCATGTAACACACACAAAATGCTGGAGGAACTCAGAAGGCCAGGCAGCATCTGTGGAAAGGAGAACAGTCGACATTTCAGGCTGAGAGCCTTCGGCCTCTGTCCGTGTCTTTTAAATCTTGTTAATGTACCTGCCTCTGGCAGCTTCTTCCATGTACACACCAGCCTCGGGGTGAAAACTTTGTTCCTCAGATTTCTATTAAATCTCACCTTAAATTTATTCCCTCTGGTCTTCGGGAAAGTACAGTGTACATTCATCCCATTCTACCTCATCCTGTCCACTCCAGAAAAATGAAGTTCAAAGTTCAAAGTAAGTGTATTATCAAAGTACATGCTACCAGACGCAATCTTGAGATTTATTTCCTTGCAGGTATTCACAGTAGAACAGAAATCCAACAGAATCACTGAAAAACTACAGACAAAGGCAGACAACCAACTATTTGTGCAAAGCCCTAGCCTGCCCATCCTCTCCTTATAAGCCAGGCCTCGGGTCCTAGCAACATTCTCGTAAATCACTCTTTCCAGCTTAACGGCGTCTGTCCTGTAGCACAGTGACCAAAACTGAACATCTGTAGCCTCGCCAATGTCTTCCAGCTTTTAAACTCAAAGTCCTGGCTGATGAAGGCCAGCACGCCAAGTGCCTTCCTCACCGCCCTGTCTACCTTTGGGAATTACTATTTACTGTGGAACTCCTGCCCTGGTTTGAACCCTGCCCCCCCGCCTCAAAATGCAACATCTTGCCCTTGTCTTGTGAGGCAGAATTAAGGTAACAGGGCCCAGGCCCGAGAATGAGAAAGCAGCCAATGGTTGACCCATATAAGCACAGGACCGAATTGGAAAGGTTGGGTGTGGACCAAATCGAGGCAGGGCGTCCCAGGCCCGAGAACATATCGAAGTGGCAGGGCTCAGATCTGAGATTGAGGAACGGCCCAAGATTTGGCCAGTTTAAGCGCTGGGCCAGATTGAAAAGGTCAGGGTGTCGGGGCCCAAGGAGACGGACGGGCCAGTGTTCAGCTCACTGCTTGGTTAAGTTTACCCGTCTCTGCACCGAACTGAGGCTGTGGCCTGCAACTAACAGGCTCCTAGATCACCGCTGTGATGAGTGGCTTCATGGCTTTGGACTCATCCTCATAAAAAATTCAGTTCTGAATGTTATTTGCTTACTTTTATTGCTTGCATGATTTGTATTTTTTTCTCCACATTGAATGTCTGACAGTTTTTGTTTTAATGGGTTCTGTTCGGTTTCCTTGTTTTGTGGCTGCCTATAAGGAGACGAATCTCAGGGTTCTATGTGGTATACCTTCTTTGATAATAAATGTACTAGGAACTTTTGAACTTTATCCATGAAGGACAGTGGAGGCTTGGGTGACTGATTGTGCTTAAGACAGAGATTGTTAAGGGAGTTAAGGGATACAGGAAGAAGGCAGAAGAATGGGGTTGAAAAAAATTCAGCCATGTTTGAATAGTGGACCAGACTCGATGGGCTGAAGGGCCTAATTTTGCTTCTACAGTATATCTTATTGTCTTATCTGACCTCAGCAGGCAAAGGGAGGCAGGGGAAAGGAAATGTTGACATTTCAGTTCGAAGCCCTATATTAGGACTAATCAGTCCGTCAACAATTCCTTCCCCTGACTGACATTGCTTGGCCTGTTGAGTTCCCTCAACAATTTGCTCATTAATCTGGAAAATCTGATTGTCCTGTTGAGGCTGCCAGGTTACAAGTTTTTTACTTTATTTCTAATTGGTTTAAATAACCTACCTTTGTAAAGTTAACTTGCAGGTTAAAAATTGTATTTTAGATTATCCGGAGTGGCCTCCTTATTGCCAATGATCCACAGAAAGGCCATTTGACAATGTCACTCCTGTATTAGCTTCATTCGTATTCCATTGATGTGATAATTCATCAACAAGGGAGACCTTGTTGACAACTTAATTATTATACATTTTTATAGCTAATTTTCTTCTTTTAAATAAGCCACCTGGGGGCTTAATTTTCTTCATGAGTAATTTTTAATCGGCAATGTGAAGAGTTGCTTAGAAAGCTCCTCACACCGTGAGGTTAACATGGAGAGCAGCGGAGAATTACCGCATGGAAAGAGTACATTCTGCCCATCATGTGGCTGCAAGCACTGTCAATCAGTATCTAACATTTCTCCATCTTGAATTTTCTTTGAAGAGTATTGCTGGATTGTGGTGTAGAATTGTTAACTGTCTTGTAGTTTAACTTTCTTATGTGTGCTTGGGTTATTGTACACTCAGTGGCCACTTTATTAGGTACACCTGTACACCTGCTCATTAATGCAAATATCTAATCAACCAATTATGTGGCAGTAGCTCAATGCATAAAAGCATGTGGACGTGGTCAAGAGGTTCAGTTGTTGCTCAGACCAAACATCAGAATGGGGAGGAAATGTGATCTAAGTGACTTTGACTGTGCAGTGATTGTTGGTGCCAGACAGGGTGGTGTGAGTACCTCTCAACAGTTCTTCTTCTTGTTCTTCTTTGCTCTTGTAGCACCTAATAAAGTTACTTTAAGTAACAACTGTGATAAGACTGTGATAAAACTGCTGAACAGATCCTGACCCGGATCTGGGCCGTATCCTCCAAATATCTGAACCTGCCTCTCAGTTTTTTTTGCAATACCTTACTTTCCCTTTTCTATTTTCTATTTATGATTTATAATTTAAATTTTTAATATTTACTATTGATTTGTACTCCAGGGAGCGCGAAGCGCAGAATCAAATATCACTGGGGTGATTGTACATTCTAGTATCAATTGTTTGGCGACAATAAAGTATAAAGTAAGTAAAGTTTTAGGCCTCATTCCTGACTCCTGGAGAAATATTTTGATCACAAAAACATTTAGATCCAACCGAGGAGTGGTTTCCTCTTCTACCATCTCCTGCCGTATCTCCAAAACTAAAAAACTGCAGGTGGTGGAAATCTGAAATAAACTGTGGAATCCTGGGACTACTCAATAAGTCAGGAATCTGTGAAAAGAGGATTAGAGGAAATGTGTGTGTGTGTGTGTGTGTGTGTACATATATATATGTAGATAAAATTAAATTAAATAAGTAGTGTAAAATAAAGAGGAAAAAGTAGTGAGGTAGAGTTCATGGGTTCAATGTCCATTCAGAAATCAGACGGCAGAGAGGAGGAAGCTGTTCGCCAAATCGCTGAGCGTGTGCCTTCAGGTTCCTGTCCCTCCTTTCTGATGGTAGCAATGAGAAGAGGGCATGTACTGGTGATAGGGATCTTCAACGATGGATGCCGTCTTTTTGAGGCATTGCCTTTCGAAGGTGCCCTTCATGCTGGAGAGGCTAGTGCCCATGATGGAGTTGGCTGAGTTTGCGACCTTCTGCAGCTTTTACCGATCCTGCGTACTGACTTTTGTTGGCTATGTAATTGACAATAGTGTGGACGAGATCTTGGTCGGCATTGTGGAGTTGATCTAAAGGACCTGTTTCCACACTGTATTATACTACAAATCTATAAAGAAGCTTATAATTTGAGAAGAGAAGACCTCGCCTCTGCAGAGGAATCCAAAACAAGAGGAAATTAATTTAACAACACACAAGATGCTGGAAGAAATCAACCGGTCAGGCAGCATCTGTGGAAAGAAATTGACAGTCAGCATTTTGGGTCGAGACATTGACTGTCCTTTTCTCTCCACAGATGCTGCTGAGAAATGAGGAAAGAGTTCCTCTAGCAGCTTGTCTGTTGCTTCAGAATGCAGCGACCCCTGTCTCCGCCTCCCTTCCTGGTCCTCACCACTGATGCTCTGCCTATACGCTGGGAAAAGTACTGCCAGATGATCGGACTTGTGGCACAGTAAGCATTCTTGATGGTGGTATGATAGTGTGTTGGCTCCTCTGGTTCCACAGTTGACATGTTGGTGATAGTTGTTCAGAGAATTCTTCAAGCTGGCCTGGAAATGAAATCTCCTGCAATAATTGGGAAGGGTTTAGGGTGCACTGTTACGTGCATGGTGCTCAGCTCCTCCAGTGCCTGCCTGACACTGGCCTGAGGTGAAACGTACACTGCTACCAGCACGATGGCGGAAAACTCCCTCAGCAAATGACTGTTAGACGTCCCTGGTCAGGTAAGCAGGATTGAGAAAGAACTGCCACAATAAGCTAATCATAAAGAATACTCCACCTCCTCTGTCCTGTCTTTACAAAGAATGGTGAAGCCCATCGAGCTGCAGTGTTGTGTCTGAAATGGTGCTGGATAGCCATGTTTCCATGAAGCCAAGTACACAGCAGTCCCTGATGCCCTCTGGTACAGCAATCTTGCTCTGAGGTCTTCAATTTTACGTTACAGGGACTGTATAATTACATTCACGAGAAGGGTAGTTGGGAGTCCTCCCACTAATTTGGCCAGCCCTTGTAATCAACCAATCAGCAATTGGAGATAGTGTAAAATATTTTTTGCCGTCTTTGTAAAGCAGCAATAAAACTATAAGCAACACACATAAATGCTGAAGGAACTCAGCAGGTCAGGCAGCATCTATGGAAATGAATAAACAGTCAATGTTTCGGGACGACACCCTTCATCAGGACTGGAAGCGAAGGGGCAAGATGCCAGAATAACAAGGTGGGGGAAGGGGAAGCAGGATAGCTAGAGGGTGATAGGTGAAGATGAGTGGGTGGGGAAGGTAAAAGGCTGGAGAAGGAGGGATCTGATAGGAGAGGAGAGTGGACCATGGGAGAAAGGGAAGGAGAAAGGGAAGGAGGAGGGGAACCAGGGTGAGGTGATTGACAGGTGATTGGCAGGTGCTTTCTTCCTATGCCCCTCCCCCTTCTTTTCCAGTCTTGGAAAAGGGTCTTGGCCTAAAACATTGACAGTTTATTCATTTTCATAGATGCTGCCCGGCCTGCTGAGTTCCTCCTGCATTTTATGTGTGCTGCTTTGGATTTCCAGCATCAGTAGACTTTCTCGTGTCTATTATTAAGTGTAAAGTTTTGGACCCAAGTAACACAACAAAATAAACTCTTTCCAAAGTTACGAGTGAAAGATTTGTTGCAAGTTACTTTAAAACTGATTACTACGGCACAAAATAACTGAAAAGTTGTTCTGTATAAATCATCGTTATTCACTTAAAATCAAGATGCACGCTGATGGTGAATTGACACTGGAATTACAAATGCTCGTGTTTCTTGTACTGAAAAATGGACATGCAAAAAAAATCTTCAGATGCTGGAAATCTAATATTAAAACAAGAAGTTCCGCAAATACCCAATTTGTGAGACAATCTCCATGGAGAGAGAAACAAAGTTAATTTTTCAACTCCTGTACTCAGTACTTTGATTTACGAAGGCCAACATGCCAAACGTTCTCTGTGGGACCCTATCTACCTATGAAGCCACTTTGAGGAATTATGGGTCCATATTCCCAGATGCCTCTGTTCTAATGCACTGCTCAGTGCCCTTTGTTCTTTGTTTCTATTCTCTCATTCTAGCTATTGAGGGAGTGCAGAGTAGGTTCATGAGGTTAATTCCCGGGATGGAGGGACTGTCATATGTTGAAAGGTTGGAGCGACTGGGGTTGTATACACTGGAATTTAGAAGGATGAGAGGGGATCTGATTGAAACATATAAGATTATTAAAGGATTGGACACGCTGGAGGCAGGAAACATGTTGCCGATGTTGGGGGAGTCCAGAACCACAGGAAACAGTTTAAGAATCAGGGGTAGACAATTTAGAATGGAGTTGAGGAAAAACTTTTTGTGGTTTTTGAGGGTTGTGGTTCTGTGAAATGCTCTGCCTCAGAAGGCAGTGGAGGCCAATTCTCTGGATTCTTTCAAAAAAGAGTTAGGTAGAGCTCTTAAAGTTAGAGAAGTCAAGGGATATGGGGAGAAGGCAAGAAAAGGGTACTGATTGTGGATGATCAGCCATGATCACAGTGAATGTTGGTGCTGGCTGGAAGGGCTGAATGGCCTTCTCCTGCACCTATTGTCTATTGTCTATTGTCTATTGTCTATTGTCTATTGTCTATTGTCTATGCCACTGTCTCCCAGCCTGGCACAACCTGTCAATTATCTTCCACCCACTCCTCAGTCCACCAGTCCTGGCACCCCACTCCCCTGCTCCACTCTCACTCCTGAGGCAGCTTTACACCAACTCCTTTCCCTCCCATCGATGCCACTCGGCCCTCGCCGTTCCTCTACCAAAGGCTTTGTTGCTCCATCCTCTGGTAATCATTCCACATTTGCATATAGACTGAAGCATTCACTTCAATGACTAATCAACACAAGAGGTTCTGCAGATGCCAGAAATCCGGGGCAAAACACACAAGGGCCCTGACAAAGGGACTCAGCCCAAAACATCATCTGTTTATTCCTTTCCATAGATGCGGCCTCCTCCGAGAGGACCACAACCTTAGCGGGGCTTGGAGGCTTGCCTCCTTCAATGGCCTGGAGAGTATGCTGACTGGAGTCAGGGTTTTATGCTTTGGCTCTTGGTAGGGTCACCCATGTCAAATAGGTTAAAGAGTAGAGGCTAGACTAAGAGTGGTCCACCGGTCCTTCAAGTTTGGGGGTGTTCAGCTGAGGGCTAACAACCCTGACTGATCAAGCAAAGCTGTTATGAAGAATCCTTCTACATCTGAGTGTGATGGTCTGATGGCCAAGGACAGAGAGAGACGGAGAACTTTCATTGCTGATCTAAATGCCAGTGGGTGTAACGGAGAGTATGTAGGTGAGTATAGATGTTGCCTGACCCTCTGAGTTGCTCCAGCATCTTGTGTGTCAATTTGATAATTATTATAGAATTGGAAAACAAAATGCAATTTGCTCAGTGCATTGTTTTTAAGGACACGATTCTAAACACTACTGAATAGATTTTGTGCGCTTTTCCATTTGTCACAGAGAGTGACTTCAGCACTGTTCAGTAAGCTGTGTTCCTTATAGATTTCTGGCCTTCATTTTGAGTCACAGCCATCGGTAGGTTAATTCCACTTCCCATTCCCATTCCCATTCCCATATGTCTCTCCGTGGCCTCCCCCTCTGTCATGATGAGGCCACACTTAGGGTGGAGGAACAACACCTTATATTCCGTCTGGGTAGCCTCCAACCTAATGGCATGAACATTGACGTTTTGAACTTCTGGTAATGCCCCCCACCTTCCCCTCTCCTTCACCACTTCCCATCCCTTTTTCCCTCTCTCACCTCATCTCCTTGCCCGCCCATCACCTCCCTCTAGTACTACTCCCGCCTTTTCTTTCTTCCATGGCCTTCTGTCTCTTTCACCAATCAACTTCACAGCTCTTTACTTCATTCCCCCCCCCCCCCACTTCAGGTTTCACCTATCACCTTGTGCTTCTCTCTCCTCGGCCCCCACCGTTTAAATCTACTCCTCAGCTTTTTTCTCCAGTCCTGCCGAAGAGTCTCGGCCCAAAACGTTGACTGTACCCTTTTCCACAGATGCTGCCTGGCCTGCTGATTTCCTCCAGCATTTTGTGTGTGTTGCTCTGGATTTCCAGCACCTGCAGACTTTCTCTTGTTTGTGGTAGGTTGAGCACGTTAGATTCAGGAATATCTCCAATATCTGCTTTTGCACCTACCTCATATCCAGTGTAACTTGAAGTTAATCCTGGTTTCATTTATATGGATACAATGGCCACTCAAATAAATCCCAGGGAGCATTACAGTATCATCAGCTCTCTGCAAAACAACCATCAGAATGGTTTCTTCATAATGGCAGGAGACTTCAATCGTCTTAGTTATTGTGTTTTCTTAATGTTCTTTTTTATTGTTTTTTTTATGTTCATCATGTGTTTTTATGCTGTATCAGATCCAGAGAAACAAACATTTCATTCTCCTGTACTGAAGAATGGCATTAAACAATCCTGAATCTTGTATCGTTGCCAGTGGTACCTCAGAGACCAAAGCCAAGCCAGAAATTTCAGGATGTTCTTCACAAGGTAGTGACTGGTACACAAATGGATTTGCAGAAAAGCATAAAATAATTCATACACTGCGCTCACTCCACCTGGAGTCAAAGCACAGCCTCAGAACCCTTTCACCTCAGGGCAAAGCAACAGGAAAGCAGCAGAGAGCAGTCAGAATTAGCCCCCACTGTCTGAATTTTGGGGAAAATGATCATCCATCATTAAGAAGGCAGCATCCATCACTAAGGACCCTCATCGTCTAGAACAAGACCTCTTCTCATTGCTACCATCAGAGAAGAAGTACAGGAGCCCGAAGATGCACCCTCAACATTTCAGGAACAGCCTTTTCCCCTCCACTATCAGATTTCTGAGTGGCCCAATAGCCCAGGAACACTACCTTACTATTTTGCCCTCTTTTTGAACTACATATCTTTTATCAATTTCTTTATGTAACTTACAATATTTTTGATGTCTTGCACTGTAGTGCTGCTCCAAGGCAACAAATTCATGACAGGAAGAAGCTAGAATGAGAAGGTGGAGGGAGGGGGAGAAGTACAAGATGGCAGGTTAAAGGTGAAGCCAGGTGGGGGGAAAGGTGGTGAGAAGCTGGGAGATGATAGGTGGGAACGTTAAGGCACTGAAGAAGAAAGTATCTGATTGGAGAGGAGAGTGGACCATGGGAGGAAGGGAAGGAGGAGGTGATGGGCAGGAGAGGAGAAGGGGTAAGATGGGGTCCAGAATGGGGAATGGAAAAGGAGAGAAGGACGAGAGGGAAGAAATTACCGGAAGTTCAAGAAATTGTGGTTCAAATTTAAATCCCTTTCCTCAGCCAGTCCTAATGGTCAGGGTTTGCCATAGACTGATCTGTTAATATAAAGACCAGTTCACAAAACAGAGCTTTGAATTAGCCAGATAGACTGAGAGTGATGTCTTCAGCTTGCTACATTCATTGCATGTCCCACTAATGACATTTGGAACGGTCAATGTGAGGACAGCTAGTTAATTTGTTTGTTCTTTACCAAATGTGCACAGATTGCTAGTTCAAAAACAAATGTGGTTAATAATTAATGCTTGCTCGTTGCTAATCTCCTGTTGGCTACAGATCTTAGTAACACAATTTACCCCATTTCCTCACTGAACTCTCCAGTGGTTTTGTGGTTTACAGATCTAATTTCCCATGTTAATGGTTGTTCTGCAAGTATTGATGATGTTTCTCCCCTCATTACCTCATTGTCTGCAAAGCAAGGAAATAATACTACCGGAACTCTGAGATCACCGTTGTCTTTTCTCTGTCAATATTCAAGATAAAGTATGCCATAAATACCTGTGGACTTAAAAGCAGATTCTAACCTACCTTAATTAGCACTAGAGAGGGCCACTGGCATTGAAGAAGGACCAGAGGACATTCATGAGAATGATTCCGGGAATGAAAGGGTTAATGTATGAAGCGCATTTGATGGCTCCTGACCTGTAATCACTGGAGTTTAGAAGAATGAAGGGGTATCTCATTGAAACCTATCAAATAAGCCTCGATAGAGTGGAGGTGGAGAGGATATTTCCGATAGCGGGGGAATCTAGGACGAGAGGTCACAACCTCAGAACAGAAAGACATCCCTTAGAACATATTACGAGACACTCCCAAATGTGCCAGCTTCCAGGATTCAGATGCTTGAACTCTGCAGTGTATGGGTAGCTGGTGAGGCCCCTTTAAGGGTTCAGGATGGTCCTGCTAATTGGTAATCATGTTTTGGGTGCCAAGAATCAAGTATTTAAGGGATACCTGAACTGACGTTCGGTGCTTTGAGTTGCAGGAAGTATGGGATACAGAGAGAGATGATGAGAAATAAATTAAGGGAGTTGGGGATGCAGGAATTCACATTAAAAGGGTTGCTGGGCATGGGTGAGAGAGCACAAGTCTGGGTATCTTTAGCGTTTTTAAGGGGTACAGGGGTTTTTTATAGAATATGACGAATAAACAGGAATAGGATACTAGGATGGTCAAAGATGGGAGGGTGAAGTGTAGGTTTGTGTGTGTGTGTGTGTGTGTGATTGGGTGAAGGGATTTAGAATGTATGTCTAGTGCACATTCTGGAGCAGAGGGTGGCGGTAATGCACCATTAAGCTGGATGCCAACCGTCGTAAAACAAGATACAGACAGACAGACAGGTTCGGTGCTCGATTGTAAACCCTACCAATGCTTTCATTTAGTGTTTGTTTTGTGCTCAGTTCTTGATCCTTGCTTCAGATGCACCTGCATTTGGGTCCAAGCCACTCCCATCAAGGACTCTTTGTCACAGAACAGAGATGAGGAGGAATCTCTTTTGCCTGAGGGTGGGGAATCTGTAGAATTCATTGCCACAGGCAGCTGTGGAGGCCAAGTCATTGGGTGTATTTAAAGCTGAGGTTCTTGATTAGTTAGGGTGTCAGGGGTTATGGGGAGAAGGCAGGAGAATGGGGTTAAAGGAGGACAATAAATCAGCCGTGATAGAATGGCAGAGCAGACTCAATGGGCCGAATGGCCTAATTTTGCTCCTATATCTTATTGTCTTAATGTGGTCCAATGTTACCTTATTTTGAAGACATACAGAAATATATCTGGCACGAACCCAGCCCACAGCTACTTAACCTACTAATGGAATGATCATATAAGAGGGTTTGAAAAGGAAAGAGTTTTATATAACATAGAGTATAGTTCTATGCAGCACAGTACAGGCCTTCTGACCCATGATGTTGTGATAACCTTTTAACATACATAGAGTGGCAACTTTATTAGGTACACCTGTTGTTCAGTCGTTTAGTCAAGTCCAACTCTTTGTGACCTCACAGGCCATAAGGTCCATAGGGTTTCCATGGCAATGATACGGAAGTAGATTGCCAGGCCTTTCTTCCGCACAGATACTGTTGCTGCCTAGGTTGGGACCCGGCTGGGTTTGAACTCATGTCCATCTTCCTTGAAGTCCACTGCTGATGCCACTACACAACCAGCCGGCCACCAGTAAGCCACCTGTACACCTGCTTACTAATGCAATCATCTAATCAGCCAATCATGCTGCAGCAACTCAATGCATAAAAGCATGCAGACATGGTCATGAGGTTCAGTTGTTGCTCAGACCAAACATCAAAATGGGGAAGAAATGTGATCTAAGTGACTTTGACCGTGGAAAGATTGTTGGTGCCGACGGGGTGGTTTGAGTATCTCAGAAACTACTGTTCTCCTGGGATCTTCACACACACCGGTCTCCAGAGTTTACAGAGAATGGTGCAGAAAACATCTAGTGAGTGGCAGTTCTGTGGGTGAAAACGCGTTGTTAATGAGAGAGGTCAGAGGAGAATGGCCAGACTGGTTCAAGCTGACAGTAACTTAAATGTTACAACAGGGCTGTGCAGAAGAGCATCTCTGAACACACAACTTGTTGAACCTTGAAGTGGATGGGCCACAGCAGCAGGAGACCACGCTATACACTCAATGGCCTCTTTATTTAGTCCAGGAGGTTCTGAATAGAGTGACCACTCACTGTATACCTGACATGCTCCTAAATAAAGCTAAATAATCTACCAGTAGGCATTGATTCTATGAGAGGATTCAGAATAGGAAGAGATTTATAGAACATAGAGCATAAAACAATAAAGCCTTTTGGCCCATGTTGCCCTGAAGACCTTTGCACCTACTCTAAGATCAACCCTTCCCTCACACACAGCCCTCCAGTTTTCTATCATCCACGTGCCTATTTCAGAGTCTCAGGAATGACCCTAATGTATCTGCCCTGGCAAAGTGTTGCTTGCGCCCACCAACCTCGGCATCAAGCATCACCTCCAGCGTGATGCTAAGATCCTGTTGAAACCTACCAAATACAGTTGAGTGGATATGGGGAGGCTGTCTCCTTTAGAGGGAGAGTCTAGGACCAGAGGGCACGGCCTCAGAATGGAAGGACATCCATTTTGATCAGAGATGAGGAAGAATTTCTTAGCCAGAGGGTAGTGAATCTGTGGAATTCATTACCACAGAAAGCTATAGAGGCCAAGTCGTTGTGTATATTTGAAGGAGAGGTTGATAGTTTCCTGATTAGGAAGGACGTCAAGAGAGTGGGGTCAAGAGGGATAAAAATCAGTCATGATGGAATGGTGGAGCCAACCTGATGGGCTGAATAGTCTAATTCTGCTCCTCTGTTTTATTGTCTTATTAACTTTAAACCTTTTCCCAGGTAATTTTAGTATTTATCCCCCTGTGGAAAGTAATAAATTGCATGGAAGAGGTATAAAACTTTCCTTTCGCAATATCTGAGAAATAATTTGCTAAAACGAAATTTAAGTTTTATTACAGATTACACAAAAGGAGACCAAATGACCCATTGTTATATTCCTGACTCTTGAATAAAACTTTCCAGCTGATCTGTCTCTCTCCATCACCTTCTATTCTCCTTCCCATATACAACCCATTCCCCCTTTCGCTCATCGCTGTTGCCTCTGTCCTACCACCCCCACCACCTCCCCTGCAGACGGTGGGTTCCAGATCTCACCCGCTTCTCTGTTAACACACACCAACGGAAGACACTTCAGGCACTCAATCTGTGACAGCGAGGGCCAAGGAGAACTTCCCCAGAACCTCCACTGGAGTAAATAAGGGAAGGCTGTCCCCTAAGATCAGAGGACCAGAGATGGGGAGCTTCCTCACAGAACCTTCAGTTGGGGACACAGACGAAAGATCTGCATTCATGTAGCAGATTAAACATCCCCTTAAAGGTAGCCCAAGCCTTGAGGTGTGTGGATAGCTTCACTCACCACAACCTATTGACTCAGTTACAAAGACTCTACAACACATGTTCTCAGTATTATTTATTCATTTATTGAGATACAGTGTGGAATAGGGCTTTCCAGCCCTTCGAACCATGTCCCCCCTGCAACCCACGATTTAATCCTAGCCTAATCTCAGGACAATTTACCTAACAACCGATACATATTTGGACTGTGGAAGGAAACCAGAGCATCCAGAAAAAACCCATGTGGACACAGGGAAAACGTACAAACTCCTTACAGACCAGACTGCAGCAGTGTGTGTGTCTGTGCTTGTATTTACACAGTTTGCCTTCTTTGGCACACTGGTTCTTCGTCATTCTTAGTTTGTGGTTTTACAGTGATTCATCCACCTACTGTAACTGCCTGCACTAATGTCAATCTCAGGGTAGTATATGGTGACATACGGTACATGTATTTTGATAGTACATTTATACTTTATACTTTATTGTCGCCAAACAATTGGTACTAGAACGTACAATCATCACAGCGATATTTGATTCTGTGCTCCCCACTCCCTGGATTACAAATATTAAATATTAAAAATATTTAAAATAGTTAAAATTAGTAAATATTAAAAATTTCAATTATAAATCATAAATAGAAAATAGAAAAGGTAAAGTGAGGTAGTGCAGAAAAACCGAGAGGCAGGTCCGGATATTTGGAGGGTACGGCCCAGATCCGGGTCAGGATCCGTTCAGCAGTCTTATCACAGTTGGAAAGAAGCTGTTCCCAAATCTGGCCGTACGAGTCTTCAAGCTCCTGAACCTTCTCCCGGAGGGAAGAGGGACGAAAAGTGTGTTGGCTGGTTGGGTCGTGTCCTTGATTATCCTGGCAGCACTGCTCCGACAGCATGCGGTGTAAAGTGAGTCCACGGATGGAAGATTGGTTTGTGTGATGTGCTGCGCCGTGTTCACGATCTTCTGCAGCTTATTTCGGTCTTGGACAGGACAACTTCCATACCAGGTTGTGATGCCCCCTAGAAGAATGCTTTCTACAGTGCATCTATAAGAATTAGTGAAGGTTTTAGGGGATATGCCAAATTTCTTTAGCTTTCTCAGGAAGTAAAGGCGCTGGTGGGCCTTCTTGGCAGTGAACTCTGCTTGGTTGGACCAGGTCAGGTCATTTGTGATATTGTCCCCGAGGAACTTAAAGCTTTTGACTTGTTCTACTTGCGCACCACCGATGTAAATTGGGTCGTGTGGTCCGCTACTCCTTCTGAAGTCAACAACCAATTCCTTCGTCTTGCTGACGTTGAGGGATAGGTTATTGTCTTCGCACCATACCGCCATTTACTTTAAACTTTCGATGTATTTTGAACTTTGAATTTCTGTATTATGGGAAATTTAGCTCCTACTTGATTACATCCAGCTCCATCAGATAACTGGAAGTGTTGGGAATACTCTGCAATGAGGCTGAATCCATGGAAAAAGGGAAAGTGTTAATGGTTCCTCTACTCAAGATTCAAGGATCAAGACTGTTTACCATCAGTTCCTGCACACAGGTGTAAAGAACAATATAATTTTCACTCCAGATCTGATAAAACACAAAAGATAATGAACACAATTGTAATAGAAAATACACAATAAATTTAAATATTTAAGATAGCTTATGTACATAGATTGATTATATGTCCATAAAGTGACACTGTAGTCTGTGCATATGCTCTCAATGGCTCTCCACACAGCCTTAGACCACCTGAACAACACAAACACCTATGTCAGGATGCTGTTCATCAACGAGAGCTCAACATTTAATACCATCATTCCCACAATCCTGATTGAAAAGTTGCAGAACCTGGACCTCTGTACCTCCCTCTGCAATTGGATCCTTGACTTCCTAACCGGAAGACCACAATCTGTGCAGATTGGTGATAACATCTCCTCCTCTCTGACGATCAACACTGGCACACCTCAGTGTTTAGTCCATTGCTCTATTCTCTCTATACATATGACTGTGTGGCTAGGCATAACTCAAATACCATCTATAAATTTGCTGACAATGCAACCATTGTTGGTAGAATCTCAGATGGAGATGAGAGGGCATACAGGAGTGAGATATGCCAACTAGTGGAATGGCGCCACAGCAACAACCTGGCACTCAAAATCAGTAAGACGAAATAGCTGATTGTGGACTTAGAAACATAGAAACATAGAAAATAGGTGCAGGAGTAGGCCATTCGGCCCTTCGAGCCTGCACCGCCATTTATTATGATCATGGCTGATCATCCAACTCAGAACCCCGCCCCAGCCTTCCCTCCATACCCCCTGATCCCCGTAGCCACAAGGGCCATATCTAACTCCCTCTTAAATATAGCCAATGAACTGGCCTCAACTGTTTCCTGTGGCAGAGAATTCCACAGACTTCAGGAAGGGTAAGACAAAGGAACACGTACCAATCCTCATAGAGGGATCAGAAGTGGAGAGAGTGAGCAGTTTCAAGTTCCTGGGTGTCAAGATCTCTGAGGACTTAACCTGGTCCCAACATATCGATGCAGTTATAAAGAAGGCAAGGCAGTGACTATACTTTATTCAGAGTTTGAAGAGATTCAGTGTGTCAACAAATACACTTAAAAACTTCTATAGATGTACCGTGGAGAGAATTCTGACAGGCTGCATCACTGGCTGGTATTGGGAGGCGAATGCACAGGACTGAAAGAAGCTGTACAGGGCTGTAAATCTAGTCAGCTCCATCCTGGGCACTAGCCTACAAAGTACTCACGACATCGTAAGGGAGCGGAGTCTCAGAAAGGCAGCGTCCATTATCAAGGACCTCTGGCACCCAGGGCATGCCCTTTTCTCACTGTTACCATCAGGTAGGAGGTACAGAAGCCTGAAGGCACACACTCAGCAATTCAGGAACAGCTTCTTCCCCTCTGCCATCTAATTCCTAAATGGACATTGAACCCTTAAACAGTACCTCACTTTTGTAGTATATATTATTTCTGTTTTTTGCACAATTTTAATCTATTCAATATTTGTATACTGTAATTGATTTACTCATTTTATTATTATAATTTTTTCCTTCTCCTATATTATGTATAGTATTGAACTGCTGCTGCTAAGTTAACAAATTTCACGACACATGTCGGTGATAATAAACCTGATTCTGATTTTCATTCTGACAGAAGGTGACTGATGAGAAATGATACAGTAGTGGTGGGGTTAGTGGGAGGAGGTGTTGATCAGACTTACTACTTGGGGAAAGGAACTGTTTTTGAGTCTGGTGGTCCTGGTGGTGGTGGTGTGGATGCTATGTAGCCTCCCCCCTGACTGCAGTGAGACAAAGAGTCCATGTGCAGGATATGTGGGATCCTTCATGATGTTACTATCCGTTTTTTCTGACAACTTTCTGCATATATTGTATGCCTGTGATCCAACAACTCGTTCTCCACAGTCCCCTCCAACTGAGAATCCAAAAGCTTCACCAGCCTCTGAGAGAAGACAGGACAGTGCGGTGGTATAGCGGGTATAGCGGGTAGAGTTGCCAGCTCCAGAGACCATGGTTCGATCCTGAACGCTGGCACTGGTTGCACATTCTCCCATGACCACGTGGATTTCCCTGGTTGCGCTGGTTACTTCACCTATCCAACTGTTGGGCAGATGGATAAGTTAGCCGGCCACAGTAAATTACCTCTGAGCACGGAGGTGAGTCACTGACAGGTCGGAGTGACCCAGAATTTATAGTTCAATAAGATAAATATCTGAAGAATAGAAACAAGCAGAAAACATGGGGAGAGCAATGGATTAGTCCCGATTTTCTGTAGTATATGATGGCATCTCACCCTCTCTAGCTTTTTCATATATTGTTCTACCTGCAAACTACCTTTCTAATATGAGAAAGACAGGCAGGGTGGGGGCTGGGGGAGATGAGAAAAAGGAAGAGAGAAGGAGAGAGAGAGAGATATGGACAGGAGAGAGAGAAAGAGAGAAATACGGAGAGGAGAGAGAGAGGGAGGATAGAGAGAGAGATAGATATGGAGAGGAGAGAGAGAAAGGGAAAGGGGAGGAGAGGAGACAGAAAGGGAGAGGGGAGGAGAGGAGAGAGAGAAATACGGAGAGGAGAGAGAGAGGGGGAAAGGGGAGAGAGAGGAGGGAGAGAGATACAGAGAGGAGAGAGAGAAAGGGAGAGGGGAAGAGAGAGATACGGAGAGGAGAGCAATCATGGAAGAGGGGAGGAGAGAGGAGGGAGAGAGATACAGGGAATAGAGAGAGAAAGAGAGAGAGGAGGAGAAAGGAGGGAGAGAGATAGGGAGAAGGGAAAGAGAGAGATACAGAGAGGAGAGAGAGAAAGGGAGGGGAAAGAGAGAGTAGGGAGAAACAGAATGAGAGATGCAGAGCAAGAGAAAGAAGAGAAAAATATGAAGTGTTCTGTCTTGATGTTAAGAAGAAACTTCGAGAGCTAATTTGGTTTCAGCACAAAGTGTAAGATTGAGAAAGCTGGAATCACTTAATGCATGAAAATGGGTGGTTCAAAACAACAGCTGAAATGACTTCGGTTCCAGAGGCAGAGGATAGGAGTTCAAAATTACCAAGCCTGAAGCAAACTGAAAATGAGAATGCCTCTGTTCTGCACAAGGTTATTGGCACACAGTGCTGGTCACCAGTTCATCCAATCATTTTCGAGAGCAAATGGATAGACTTGAAATCCTGTTTAAAAATTCTGAAGGATGAAATGGACATCGATGATCAGACCGTCCAAAGAACAAGATGGTTCATTTTGTACAGGCATAATGGGTGTGTGTTTATTCAGTTGTTCCAGTGAGGGCTGTAAACAAGATTAATTTTCTGTAATTTGGCTGTAAGATCCATGCCTATTGGAGCAACCTCAGCTTGCCACTGTGTTTTTCTACATGCACAGTAGAGAGCGTCCTAACAAGCTGCGTCACTGTCTGGTACAGGGACTGCACTGCGGCTGACAGGAATGCTCGACAAGGGTGGTCAAAACCACACAACCCATCACCGGCACCAGCCTACCTGCTGTCAAAGAGCCAAAAATGTGGCAGTCACATCACGAAGGATCCCACCCACCCTGCTCATGGACTGTTTGTCCCACTCCACTCCCATCAGGGAGAGGAGGCTCCGTAGCGTCCATGCCAGGAATTCAGACTCAAAAACAGTTCCTTTCCCCAAGCAGTAAGGCGGATCAACACCTCCTTCCACTAACTCCACCACTACTGTATTATTTCCTGTCAGTCACCTTATGTACAGCGTCGCATCAATATATGGACATACAGTCAATCTATATATAATTATGTATTTATATTTTTGTGTTTTTTAATTATTATTATTGTATTCTTTATCTTTTGTATTTTTTTGTGCTGTATTGGTTCTGTGAAGAAAGGAGAAAGCCCTTAACTCCGAGTGGAGTCATCGACGGCGTTATTTTAGCAGGCTTTCTTATTTTTATGAGGCCGAGTTGCTAGCTCAATGCTCAATCCAGCACGGATGGAAAGCGTTCAAGGGAGCCGGCTGGATTTGAACTCGGGAGCCTTCGCTCCGAAGTACGGCACTGATGCCACTACACCACCAGCAGGCTGCACTGGTTCTGTAGTAACAATTGTTTCATTCTCCTCTACACTCGTGTCCAGGAAATGACACTAAACAACCTTGAATCTTGAATCTTAAATCCTGCGTTGGCCTTGTTTTGTGGAAGAGTTTGGTTTGGATGTGAACTCATCAGAAATGAGTGGGCTTGGGGGTCGGGTGAGGTGAGTCAGAAGGCCGGAAGTGGAAGCCCATTGGCTAGAGCAGAGTCTGCGAATCTGTCGGCTAGGTTGTGCCCCAGTGTCTGCAGCCCAGAGTCCATGGCAACCGGAGGCCTGTTCTGGAGATAAAGGACCGTCCGTGTGTGCGTGTGGTGGGAGGGAGGAACAGGGGCTAGTTTTGCTGCTGTTGCTTTGTGTGTGTTGTGTTGTATGTTGTTCTGCTGAACGTCGTGGACGTGAGATGTTGGCACCAGAATTGCGGCTACACTTGCAGGCTGCCCCCAGCACATCGTTGGGTGTTGTTGGTTGTCAACGCAAACAAAGCTCTTTGCGATACACACAACAAGTAAACTTGGATCTCGGACCAAGGGTTTATATTCCCACACCAAACTTCATTCCGAACCATATTGAGTCCTTAGGTCCGATCCCCGGAGCAGTCCGGGGTAGGCCTGAGACCAGGCCTCAGTTCATCATATTAATGGGGTAAATGCCATGAAGCTCAAAGACAGGAAGCTCAGCATCTGGGGCAGTCTCACAGCCTCAGTGTCATGGAGAGAGGAGTGAACATCGTGGGAGAGCGAGCAAAATTGGCCCGAGTCCTGCCTCCGGCCCTGACACTCTGCCTTTCCAGTCAGTCTGGGCCAGCAGTTAAACTGTACAAAGAGCAGGTTGTGCCTCGCATTAAGACCAGGGGAAATGCTCCAAGCCTAGACCAGCAATACTCTCTGGGCCTCGTCGCCCATCCCGAAACTATTCTCAATCTCTCCAAATCAGCTCAGCGTTAACGGCAATCCAGCCTCACTCTCGGGTTAGTTGGACGTGCATTGAAACTCTTCTGCCTCCATTTGTCCTTTCCGAATCGCTCACTCCAACCCCAGCTGCGTCCATTATGCCACACACCAGCACAGTTCATCTCTCCTTTGCCTTCATTCACCTCTTTACTGCTTGCTGTGATAGTTTACCACAATTTACTTCAGCAAAGTATTATTAATAATGTTTTTAATTGAATTTCTTGCCTTTCAAACTACCATTAAGCACCATTAAGGGATCTAGTGCTTGCACGGTGTATGTGACGAATAAACTTCTCGGACTTCTAGCCAGGTAACCAATGTTTCGATGACAATCTCTGCCACCTTCTTCAGTAATGATGCCTGAGCCAGTCTAGTCCAGTGGTATTTATACCCCTCATAGTCCTTCCCTCCTGATTGGTTAGTCCTCACCCAATCAGGTTTCTGCTGTCCCACCTTGTTTACAATCGGCTTCCAGTTCTTTCTAAGAGTAAGACCTTTGTCTTCATTAAAATTCTTTTCCTCTAGTTTTGTTTCAATGGCTTCCTTTTCCAGGGGGTCACAAAAGCCACTGGCATGGCACAGCAGTGTTGTGCCATTGAGGTCAATCCCATTGTCATTGGGAATGCATTGTTCTGCTTTCGACGATTTCTCCTGGTAACCCAAATGGATACACCTCCTGTGCTCCTTCATGCAGGATTCCACTGAGTGTCCCGTCCGGCCGACATATGCTGCTCGGCATTCACAGGGGGTCCTGTAAACGCCAGCCGTCCTGACCCCCACGTCATCTTTGACAGGCCTAAACTGTGATTTGAGGTTCCTTATGGGTTTGTGTATGGTATTAATCAACAAGGCAACGAGATCAGTCCTCACCAAGGGGCTAAACTTTGCTCTGGGACCCAGAGCTATACCTTATCATTGGTAGAGTAGAGCAAGCAAACTGAAAACTACCACTAGATACCGCGGAGGAGATAAGGATAGAGATCAGCATGCCGAAACTGAGCATTACAAATGGAGAGCGACTGGCCCTCCGGTACAACGGCGAAATAACTGGGCCACTTGTATCGGTTGAGATGTGACAATATTTTTGTATTTAGACTGAGAAGTAACTACACCATTGTTCTGTAGATCACAGGAAGCGTAATGCTGGTGTGATTGTTATAGATTTCAACAGCCCCTTTCATCCCCCAGACATTCAGCCAGTGAAGAGCTCTTGAAGTGTAATCCCTCTGGCAATCAAGAAAACATCAGTAACTTGACTGAGGTAAACTCCCAGAAGAAACAATATGATAAAGACCAGACAAATGTTTTACTGCAGTTGTTTTGTAGGGGAATAAGTATTTTAAGACCTCAAGACATAGGAGCAGAATTAGGCCATTAAGCCCATTGAGACGGCTCCGCCATTTCATTGTGGCTGATTTATTATCCCTCTCAATCTCATTTTTCTGTCTTCTCCCCGTAACCTTACTACTCGAGAATCTATCAACCTCATCTGTAAATATACCCAATGATTTGGCCTCCTCAATGAATTCAACAGATTAAATTCCTCCTCATCCCTGTTCTAAATGGACGTCCCTCTGTTTTGATACTGTGGCCGGCCCCACAATAGGAAACATCCTCTCCACATCCACTCTGTCTCGGCTTTTTAATATTAGAGAGATTTCAGTTTTTTGAGATGCCATGTCCAGCTCTCTTTCCTTTCAACACCCTGCATTAGGATTTTGTGTTTTCCACTGAAAACAGGTTTGGACTTTGGATTTCTGAATCAGAATCAGGTTTATTGTCACTGATATAAGTCGCGAACTTTGCTGTTTGGTGGCAGCAGTGCAGTGCAGGCAGAGTTTAAGTTAAGTTTAAGTTTAATGGTCTTTCAACCATAACAGGAGTACCCATGAGTACAGCCAAGTGAAACAGCCATGCTTGAACCTCTGGGGCCAAGGGGCAAAATATAGAACCAACAGTATGCACTACTGCCACAAGTCGCAGAAAATAAATAAATGATAAATAGGTAGATAGTGTAAAAGAGAAATAGTTAGGTAGTGTTCTTGGGTTTATGGACCATTCAGAAGTTTGATGGCTGAAGGGAAGAAACTGTTCCTAAAATGGTGAATGTTGGGTCTTCAGATTTATACTTCTCCCTGTTGGCAATAACGAGAAGAGATCGTGTGCTGGGTGGTGAGGATCTTCGGTGTCGGATGCTGGATTCTTAAGGCACCGCCTGTGGAAGGAGTCCTCGACGGTGGGGAGACTTGAGCCCGCGATGGAGCTGGCTCTGGCTGGGTATACGGTCTCTGAAGCCCCTAGGATCCCGTGCATTGGAGACTGCACACCAGGCGGGGATGCACCCAGTCACAATGTTCTCTACTGCACATCTGTAGAAATTATTATTTATTTTATTCACGGGCTCTGCCTCTATTTGCCCATCCCAAAATACCTCTGAAGTGGGCATCTTTCTGAGCCGAATCACCTCTTAGAGGTGGAACTGGTGCTGTGGCCAAACCAGCTAAAGGTGGCAATGTCTAAGTCAACATAGAGTCCTGAGAAGGGGTCTCAGGCGAAAGATCGGCTGGCCTGCTGAGTGTTGCTCTGGATTTTCAGTATCTGCAGAATTTCTGGTGTTTATAATGTACAGTCCCATCTTGTCATTGCTGCTTAACTGAAATGAAGTCCCTCAGCTGCCATGGAAGGAGTTGAACACCTCACTGCATTACTCTGAAAACTATTGGGTGATTTAACCAAATACTCCAACAATCTTCTACAGACGTACCATTGCCTCTGGGCTGGTCACATTATGGCCTGGTGTGGCAATTCAAATGTACACAAATGTAAGATGTTGCAGTGAGCAATGGGCTCGACCCAATGCATCACAAATGCAGCCCGCCCCCCCCCCCCACCATCAGTAGTAACTACATGAGACATTGAGTCAAGGCTGCATCCATCAACTAAGCTCCCAGCCACTGGGGCCGTGCCATCTTCTCACAGCTACCATTGAGCAGGAGGTACAGAACCCTGACGTCCCACACCACCAGGTTCAGGAACAGATACTTCCTTTCCACCATTCGGTTCTTAAACCAACTATGATCATTTCAATAAATTTGATGGACTTTTTTTTTGTTCTAACTCTGTTCTTGCACTGATGTTTCTTCATGTAAGACAAATGCAGCCTCACGGTCAGCGTGACATTATCACAGTTCAGGGTGTCAGAGTTCAAAGTTCAAAATAAAACTTATTATCAGAGTACATACCTATCATTACAAACAACCCTGAGATTCTTTTTCTGCGGGCATACTTAGCAAATGTATAGAACAGTAACTGTAAGCATCAGAAACTGTCATCTGTAAACAAACCATGCAAATGCAGATGTAAATAAACAGCAATAAATAACAAGCTTGAAATAACAATATAACAGAGTTCTTAAATGAGTGTAGCTATCCCCTTTTGGTCAAGAGCTTGACGGTTGAGGGGTGGTAAATGTTCTTGAACATGGCGGTCTGAGTCCTGATGGCAGCAGTGAGAGAAGAGCATGGCCTGGGTGGTGAGAACCTTTGATGATTGATGCAGAGACAAGGAAATCTGCAGATGCTGGAAATTCAAGCAACACACACACAAAATGCTGGTGGAACGCAGCAGGCCAGGCAGCACCTATTGGAAGAGGTACAGTCGACGTTTCGGGCCGAGACCCTTCATCAGGAGTAACTGAAAGAAGAGGTAGTAAGAGATTTGAAAGTGGGAGAGGGAGGGGGAGATCTGAAATGATAGGAGAAGACAGGAGGGGGAAGGGATGGAGCCAAGAGCTGGAAAGTTGATTGGCAAAAGGGATACCAGACTGGAGAAGGGAGAGGATCATGGGATGGGCAGCCTAGGGAGAAAGAAAAGGGGGGAGGGGAGAACAGAGGGTGGAGAGCAGGCAAGGAGTTATAGTGAGAGGGACAGAGGGAGAAAAAAGAGAGAGAAAAAGGGGGAAAAGTAAAAAACACATTAAAAATATCAAATAAATAAATAAGGGATGGGGTGTGAAGGGGAGGAGGGGCATTAACGGAAATTAGAGAAGTCAATATTCATGCCATCAGGTTGGAGGCTACCCAGATGGAATTAGTGGCTCCCACCACTTTTTATATAAAAAAAACCTGCCCCTCACATTACCCCCTCTCACTTTAAATGCACACCCCCTGGACTTGATGGGCCAAAAACTGTAGTTTGGCTCCTTTATGTTTCGATCATCCCAGGTCCTACCACTCAGCCGCACACAACCATTTAACCCACACACCTCTGGAGTATTGGAGGAAAGTTGACAGGAAGAGCGTGCAAACTCCACACAGTCAATGGCAGAGGTTAGGATCGAACCTGGGTTGAAGGAGCTGTGAGGCAGTGGTTGTACCCGCCGTGTTCCTGTGCTGGCCTTCAATCCAACCTAAACAGAATCAGAACCAGGTTTATTATCACTGATATACGTTGTGAAAGTTGTTGTTTTGCGGCAGCAGTCTTGCCCTCACGCATTGTACTAAATAACCATATAACAATTACAGCACGGAAACAGACGATCTCAGCCCTTCTAGTCCGTGCCGAACTCTTACTCTCACTTAGTCCCACCGACCTGCACTCAGCCCATAACCTTCCATTCCTTTCCTGTCCATATATCTGTCCAATTTAACTTTAAATGACAACATCGAACCTGCCTCAACCACTTCTGCTGGAAGCTCGTTCCACACAGCTACCGCTCTCTGAGTAAAGAAGTTCCCCCTCATGTTACCCCTAAACTTTTGCCCTTTAACTCTCAACTCATGTCCTCTTGTTTGAATCTCCCCCACTCTCAATGGAAAAAGTCTATCCACGTCAACTCTATCAATCCCCCTCATAATTTTAAACACCTCTATCAAGTCCCCCCTCAACCTTCTACGCCCCAAAGAATAAAGACCCAACTTGTTCAACCTTTCTCTGTAACTTAGGAGATGAAACCCAGGCAACATTCTAGTAAATATAGTACTGCACTCTTTTAGCAACTGTTACACTTTATTCTGTATTGTTATTGTTTTACCTTGTTCTACCTCAATGCACTGTGTACAATGATCTGATCTGTATGAACAGTATGCAAGACAAACTTTTCACTGTGTCTGGGTACAAGTGACGATAATAAACTAATACCAGTATCAACTTAAGTTATAAGTTACAAACTGCACTGTGGCAGACGGGAAGGCTCTACAACAGGCAGTCAAAACTGCCCTACGCATCAGCCTACCCGCCATCAGGAACACATGTACAGACAGGAGCCAGAAAAGGGCCAGTAGCATCAGGAAGGGTCCCACCCACCCTGCTCATGGACTGTTTGTCCCACTCCCATCAGGGAGGAGGCTACAAGGCATCCAAGTCAGGACCACCAGATTCAAAAACAGTTCCTTTCCCCAAGCAGTAAGGCTGATCAACACCTCCACCCACTAACCCTACCACGTCTTTATTATTTCCTGTCAATCACCTTATGTATAGCCTAACGTCATTTTATGGACAGACATTCAATCTATGTATATAAGCTATCTAATATTTATGTTTATTGTGTTTTATTATTATTATTGTGTTCTTTATCTTATTGTGTCTTTTTTCTGCTGAATCAGATCCAGAGTAACAATTATTTTATTCTCCTTTACACTTGTGTGCAGCAAGTGACACTAAACAATCTTTAAGCTTGCATCTTGAAAAGTTGAATAAACTGTGCAACTCTTTATTCTTCAAAAGCATGCTCCCTATATCGGAACCAGGTTTCTTGTACTAACGCATGTCATGAACTTTGTTGCTCTGTGGCAGCAGTACAGTGCAACATATTTTTTAAAAAACCCGTTACAATAAGAAACTTAAAAAGCCCAGAAAGAAAGCAAAGAGTGTTCAGAATACTGATGGAAGAAGCTGTTCCTAAAATAGTCAATGTGTGTCTTCAGGCTCCTGTACCTGCTCCCTGCCGTGAAGAGGGTAGGTCCTGGATGGCGAAGATCCTTTACGATGGACGCCGCCTTCTTGAGGCATCGCCTGTTTGAGATATCCTCCATGGTGAGGAGGCGAGGGCCCCCTGATGGAGCTGGCTGAGTTTATGACCCTCTGTAGCTCTTTCTGATCCTGCCCAGTGCCCCCACCACACCAGACGGTGATGCAGCCAGTGAGAATGCTCTCCAAGAGCTACCCTTTAGAGGGTCAATAGGACATGGGCCAGACATTTGGGAATGGCTCGAAGAGGTTCACTGACTGAGTCCAAGACCATAATGCAATGAATGATCAGAGAATGACCTGGACCATCTGCAAAGTGTGCCCCAGAAACCCACCTATCTTCTCCACAGCCCCTCCCGGACCTGCAGTCTCCACTGTCGAGATGCACACCGGCAACACGCGTATGGGACATCCAGCATCCAGATTCCCCTCCATAGTACACCATAACGTGGAGCTTAAGTTGCTGACGGGATGCTTGGCAATTCTTACAACGAATGCACTGGAGAGAAGTCAAACCTGTCTGAGATAGGTACAATAACAACATGTCAAAGACACTTGGACAGGCATGTAGACGAGAAGGAATTAATGGTTAAAGATTAGGTTTTATTTGTCACATGTACAAATTGAAAGACTCGGTGAATGTATCAGATCAATCAGAGAGGATTGTGCAGGACAGCTCGCAAGTGTCGCCATATTTCCACCGTCAACATAGCACGCCCACGACTCGCTAACCCTAACCGGTATGTCTTGGGAAAGTGGGAGGACCTGGAGAGAACCCACCTGGACACGGGAAGAGCGACAGCCTCCTTACAGACAGTGGCAGGAATTGAACCCGGGTCCCTGGTGCTTTAAAAGCGTTCTGCTTCCAGCCTGCTCTGTGTGGGCAGGCGATAAATACAAGGGCTGTCAGAGGTATCAATGTAACCTTAAATGAAAAAATTACTCTTGAACCAAGAGTAAAGGAAATGAATGGGATATTGTCTCTCCTCCCACATACACTAGAGCTAAAAATCATTACCAAAGGTACTTGGGGATTTGCTTAGAAGCTTTTATAGGCTTTTTAAGTCTAAAATGAAGGCTTAACTCCATAGGTTTTAATGAAGTGTCAGTCAGATTCTGGAAATTCATTTATTACAGAGTGTTTATTGCATCGTCTGTCACTGAAACATTTGACTGGCTGCCAACTGGCCTGATTCCTTTTCAATTCTGTTCAAGCTGTTCTCCCAGTTCCTCTCACAAGGGCTGTGGCCCCATTTAAGGTGCGTGTTGGCTGGTTTTATTGGCCGGACTGGCGGTCCGGAAGCTGCGTGGCCTCGGTGGCAGGGTGGAGTTTGCCTCATGCCATGGCGTCGCCCATCTGCAGCCGTTCAGGGGAGAGGCACTGGAGTCGGTGCCGGAGACAGCACTGGCATCAGTGCTGCTCTCCAGTGGTTGCTCGGTGGAAGACAGGCTGGATTGCACTGTCTGATCCGAGACGTCCCCAGTATGGAGTTTTATATTATACGATGTACATTACCATGCTAGGTGGGACATTTACCCCTTGTGGCTGAGAGCGGACATGAATGGGGAAAATGCATTTGGTGCAATAACACCCTCATTATCTCTGATGAATCATTGTGGTGATGTCAAGTGTTGGTTAATCGTGGATACCCGATTTGTGCGATAACCCTCATCAGATATTTCCAATCATATCCAAAACAACATTCCCTTCGAGGTGGGATTCCCAACTCCTTTTATGCCATTAACTGAGCGATCCATGAACCCCAGGTTCGGAACCCTTGAACCCCTACCATTTACAAAGGGGTACCTGGACCGCATTTTTGGAACCCCTGGACCCCTACCATTAACCGAGGGGCAGTTATCCCCAGTTTGGGAACCCCTGTACCCCTACCATTAACTGAGGGGTGGTTGTCCCCAGTTTGAGAACCCCTGGGCCCCAGGCTGGGAACCCCCGCCTTAGAAGATTCAATATGCTTCTGCTCTTTTGCACTGAGTATTTTACATGGAAAATATATGCTGTTTGTATGGAATTTCTCCCCATCCGGGGTGGGGCTACGTGGGTGTTCTCCCGCCACTCCAGTTTCCTCCCACAGTCCAAAGACATACTGAGTAGGTTAACTGGTGATTGTAAATTGTCCTCTGATTAGATTAGGGTTGAATGGGGGTCATCGGAGGTTTTCTGGGCAGTGCAGCTCGAAGGGCCGGAAGAGACAATGCTGCACGGGTATCCTTAAATGAATTAATAAATGAATAGATCTCTAAAGATCCTGATAGTAATGCTGGAGATTACTGCTCCTCTATAACAAGAACCCAATTCAAGTGATGTTTTACTTTCTGAATTATTAATAGGAAAGTCTCCTTCCACGGCCAAGAATTTAGCCGTGACCTGAATATGCTTGCTTTTCCTAGAATGGATTTAAGTCTGAGTACAAGTGGGAAGGATCTCGATCTGAGCCAAATCAATTATACTTCCAGTGCATCACATGACACTATATTTCCTGTTTTGATTGGGATAGCTCATTCTTGGAAATCACAATCTAAGTGACAGAGCAGAATCCTTTATTCAGACCTCCGGTCACCAGGGTAACGTGTCTGGAGAGGCATTGCTGGAGTCATACACTCAGTGGCCACTTTATTAGGTACAGCTGTACCCCTGTATGTCAGCTTTTTAATGCAAATATCTAACCAGCCAATCATGTGGCAGCAGCTCAATGCATAAAAGCATGCAGACATGTTGTTCAGACCAGGATGGGGAAGAAATTTGTTTGAAGCGACTTCGACTGTGGAATGGTTGTTGGTACCAGACAGAGTGGTTTCAGTGTCTGCTGATCTGCTGGGATTTTCACACACAACAGTCTCCAGAGTTTATAGAGAATGGAGTGAAACACAGAAACAATCCAGTGAGCAGCAGTTCTGTGGGTGGAAACACCTTGTTAATGACAGAGGTCAGAGGAGAATGGCCAGACTGGTTCAAGCTGACAGGAAGGTGACAGTGACTCAAATAACCACGTGTTACGACAGTGGAGTGTACCCTGTACCTAATAAAGAGGCTACTGAGAGTGTGTTTGTGGTGTTCTGCTGTTGTAGCCCATCCACTTCAAGGTGTGATGTATTTTGCATTCAGAGATGCTCTTCTGCACACCACTGCTTTGCTTGGAAAAACTCATTCTGTGGGAAACAACTATCTAAAGGGCAAAGCAAAGCCTTCTACTGAGCGTTCTGGTCACCGGGGTAACACTGTGCTTGGAGAGGCACGTGATTCCCTTCACTTTGTTTTGTCGTTGCTTCCCCAGGGATATTGTTCAACAGTTCTGCATGTTCTGTTTACTGCTGCTAAATTGAAGCCTGGTGGCAATGAGGGAGTGGGGATGCAAGGTTGCCCCACACAGTTGCTATTAATAAATCCCTATTAATAAGGTCGTGTGGAGTGTAGTGGACATACAGCAATGTGCTGTGTAATACATACATCAGCCGAAGCTCAAAGTTAGAGGACTGGTTCATTTTCTGGGATGTGGGTCGGTGTAATGCTTTACAGTGCCGTCTGTAAGATTCGGGTTCAGTTCCCTCTGCTGTCTGTAAGGAATTTATACGTTCTCCCTGTGGCGGCATGGGTTATGATAAGCCATCAGAGTAGAGTTAGGCCATTCAGAGTTAGACCATGCCACCCCCTGCCCAAAAAAAATTAAATGCCAAGCTAAACAAATTCCTTCTGCAGATTGTCCATATCCCTCCAGTCTATGCACATCCACTTAAATGCTTTAATCGTATCTGCTTCTGTCACTCAGTGCTGCCCCCCAGTGTTCGCTTGGTGGAAGTACAAGCTAAAAACTCAGGGATGATTCCTTTTCTCTTTATGATTGTATGTTTTTTTTTCTGCAAAATGTAACCATATGTGCTATTTGTGCTATGTGGTTTTTGTTGTGTGCTGTTGGTAATGTGTTCTGCACCAGACGGGGTGGTTTGAGTATCTCAGAAACTGCTGATCTCCTGGGATTTGCACACGCACTTTCTCTAGAGTTTACAGAGTTTGGTCTAAAAACAAAAAAAAACATCCAGTGAGCAGCAGTCTGTGGGTGAAAACACCTTGTTAATGAGAGAGGTCAGACTGGTTCAAGCTGACAGGGGGGTGACAGTAGCTCAAATAACTACATATCATAACAGTGGGGTGCAGAAGAGCATCTCTGAATGCACGACGTGTCAAACTTTAAAGCGGATGGGCTACAGCAGCAAAAGACCACAAACATACACTCAGTAGCAACTTCATTTGGTACCTAATTAGACGGCCACTGAGTATATGTAACCTGTTGCAAATGCTGCAAATGAGAAGGTGATTCTGCTCCTTATTTACTATTCCTCTTAACTCTGCTGCATGTATATTTTTCCTGGAAGTCAATAGAAGTTCTTCAGACTTGTCAATGTTTCAAGATGTTGAAATGTCAAACCTATCTGTGAATCTGTCTTCCTGTCTCCGCACTATAGGAACATCTTCCTTTGTCTGCCTTGCGTTTTCTCTTTATTTCTCTGGATCTGTTCACTTTTCTACTCCCTGGCTAATTACTCACTGAAGTTTTCTAATTGCTGAGAGGCTCCTCTGGGTAGTGCTGGGAAAGGGAGATAAGGCTTTTGTCAGGTTTGAGGCAGCTCTGTCTTAGGAGGAAACAAACTCAATTAGAAAAGTCATTTTTTAACAGAATAGAACAAGGAGGTCAAGCAATACACTGTGGCGAGCTGAACACAGGGTGTCCGTGAAGATCATTGTGTCATCTAGCAAACTGAAGGCAGTTATATCTAGATTTACAAGGATGTTGCCAGGACTTGAAGTCCTCAGTTATAGAGAATGGTTGATTAGATGAGTACTTTATTCCCTAGAGCATAGAAGATTGAGTGGATATTTGAGAGAGGTATACAAAATTATGAGGGGCATAGGCAGGGTAAATGCAAGCAGGCTTTTTCCACTGGGATTGGGTGATGTTACGTACCCCGTAACTGGGTTGCCAAACCAGCAGAAATGGATCACTCAGTTGGAGTCTGGAGTACTAGAACTAAGAAAGTTTTATTAAAGAAACAAGCAACACAGTAATCGAGAGGATAATAAATGCAACAGTTCAGCGATTATAAACACACATGTGCACAGAATTAAGATAACAGCATCAATCAAGCTCTATCGTTGTCTAGGGGTAAATGACCAAATTTCAAAGTGACTCAAAGTTCAGTCCAGTTTAGTAGTTCAGTTCGCAGTAATCGTTGCCATGGCGATGGACAACGTGGGGGGGAGAGAGAGAGGGAACAGGAACAACTGATCATTCAGACACGGCTTCACTCACAGACCGGTGATATGGCTCACAAGCAGCTTTTGGGCAGGTCCTTGGTGATGTCACCTGAGGTCACCGACTGTGACCCCTCCTCCAGATGCGGTCGATCCTCTGCAGTGAACCCGGCACCCAGGCAAGGGCGAACACACACCGGGTTCCCGCTGATCATACCTTTCCACCCTGGCCGTTGTCTGGTACTTCCCACCGACTCGTGAGAGGCGTACCGCTTCCAGGGTCTCGTTACCTCGGGTGGCGTGTGTGTTGCCTTAGCGAACCTGTCCCTTTTTATCCCCCTGCTGGGGTATCGCCTGTCCATCACTTCAAACAGTTCAGGGTTCAAAGGGGAAGCCGCTCCAGACAGCTCTCTCTCCCCCGTCCCTTCATTACACATCTCCAGACGCTGCTCCATTGTTCCTTATCTCTCCTTCCCCTGAGGGCAGGTGGCAGACCACTTGCTGATGTCACTGATGCTAACCAAGGCCAGCAAACATCTTAATTTTATGTGTATTCTCGTCACAGTGATTAGAACTAGAGGTCATGGGTTAAGTGTAAAAGAAGAAATGGTTAACAGAGAACTTCTTCACACAGAGGGTGGTGTGAGTGTGTGTGAAATGAGCTGTCAGTTGAAATGGTTCAAAGGTACAAAGGTTCATTTATTATCAAAGTATACAGCTCTGAAATTCTTCTCTGGGTAGCCATGAAACCAAGCAAGGAAAGAAAGGCAGCATGATCATCAACCCTCAAATCCCACCTGCTTGCACAAAATAAACAAATAAAAATAGAACAGGCACATCAACACCCCCCCCCCCGCCACCCAATTCCCTTCCCTGGACAAAAAAAGAAAAAGATCAGGTGAAAAAGACAGAATATAAAAAGCTGTAAGACTGAAAAAAATAGTCTATAGTCCAAGTCCATATCCAAAACACAGAAAACCTGGGCAGCGCTCTCTAGGCTCTCTCTGCTCCAGTAGCACAGTATTCCAAAAAACTGGCAGCCGGCACTCACCCTCCACACTCATCTCAATGCTTCAATCTCCCTCGGCACTGTGGTCGGCGAACAATGGAAACTTTAATCGGAGAAATGTAGTCAAACGTCGGCTCATGTGTTGTCCCGCAGTCTGCCCACCATAAGGCTTGCTCGTGCTGTCTCTGGCTCCCGGAATCTTCTTGGAGACTGCAAAGCACTGCAACACCCAAACAATCCCCAAATAGCAAATCACAGGCTCCAGCGGCTCCAGAATCACATTCAAGACAAAAAGCAAAAGTAAAAGGCAAGAAAGAAGTGAAATATATGGTTTTGTGACCTATCTAGAAGATGTCAACTGAAGGAGGGTTGTACACAGGCGCCATCTTGACCGGAAGTCATGGGAAGTCAATGGAGAATGCCAGTTCGATTTCAGCATTTAAAAGAAACTTGGATAGTTACATGGATGAGAGGTGTATAGAGTGATACGTTCCGGGAAATAAGCAGCATAATCGCCAGCATGGACTAGATGAACAAAAGAGCCTTTTTCTGTGCTCTATTGCTCTCATACTCTATTTCCCTCAGCAATCGGCAAACAGTATCTATTTTACAATGGACCTCAGCTGGCAGTAAACAGGTAACAGGTATCATGAAGCAGGGAACTGCAACATAAGGAATTCCGACTGAAACTGCCACAACAGAAGCTAAGTTCTCCAGGAAAATTTATGGAGTGGGTATTAATTACATAGTCAGTTGCTTCGGTCCCAGTTACCTTTCAAAGACATGGCTCATTGTAAAAGGAACATACTTGGGCAATGTTCTACATTGTTGGGGAGATGCCAGATTTGTAACTTGTCTCGAGGTGGAGCTGATTCCCGACTGCAGCTCTTCAGTCCTACAGCTGGGACGTTCTCTGCTCCTGTAAAGATGAAAGGTTACTAAAGATTAAATATTAGAGATTAAAGATTAAAGGCAGGCGTTATTTATCACATGCACATTGGAACGTAGAATGAAATGCATCATTTTTTTGCGCCAGTGACCCACACTTTCTGAGGATTGCGCTGGGGGCAGCCCACAAGTGTTGCCACACGTCAGGTGCCAATATAGCATGCCCACAGCTCACTAACCTGAACTCGTACGACTTCGGAATGTGGAGGAAACTGGAGCACCCGGAGGAAACTCGCACAATCACGGGGGAGAATGTGCAAATCCTTTACAAACCGTGGCAGGAACTGAGACCTTATTACCAGTGCTGTAGGGCTTTACACTAGCCACTCTCCACAACTTGCTAACCCTTACTAATCCCTACTTCCCTGGAAGCTAAGCAGGAACTGGAGCATCCGAAGCAAAGGAAACTGACGCGGTCACAGGGGGGACATACAAACTACTTACAGACAGAGGCGGGAATTGAACTCCTATCACCGGCGATGTGAAGTGTGACACTAGCCACCGTATTAGGGAGCTGTGCATGAGTTTGAGGAAGTGAGAGAGAGGATGGGGTGTAGGGGCTTGTGGGAGTTACTCAGATAAGAGGGGGTGTTGGAGCTGGACAGTAGTGTATGGGCTGGAGCTAGGGAGGGGTACAGAGGCTAGAGGAAGTTGTAAGTAGGGAGGGATACTGGGCTCACTAACACAGGAAAATCGTGTGTCCTGCTGAAGGGTCTTGGCCTGAAACATCAACTGTTTACTCTTTTTTATAGATGCTACCTGGCCTGCTGATTTCCTCCAGGATTTTGTGCTTGTGTGTGTTGCTTAGGAATACAGGACTGATTGGAGCTAGATAACTTGAAAGGTGTGTAGGGGCTGGAGAAGTTAGGGATGAGGAAGGGTGTAGGGGCTGGAGGGAGTTACAGAGACAAGGAGGGATTACAAAGGCAGTGAAAAGCGAGTGCATGGAAAGATTTGAAAACAAGGCAGTAACCACTGTGTTGTCAAACCATTGCGTAATGTAGAATATTAAGCACACTTACACTCTGTGACCTCTCTATCAGCCAATCATGTGGCAGCAACTCAATGCATAAAGGCAAGTGGACGTGGTCAAGAGGTTCAGTTGCTGTTCAAACCAAACATCAGAATGGGGAAGTAATGTCATCTGAATGACTTTGACTGTGGAAAGATTGTTGGTGCCAGATGGGGTGGTTTGAGTATCTCAGAAGCTGCTGATCTCATAGGATTTTCATATTCAACGGTCTTCAGAGTTTACAGAGAATGGTGCAAAATATAACAAAAATATATCCAGTGAGCGGCAGATCTGTGGGCAAAAATAACTTGTTAATGATAGAGGCCACAGGAGAATGGAAAGACTTGTTCAAACTGACAGGAGGGTAACAGCAACTCAAATAACCACACGTTACAACAGTGGTGTGCAGAAGAGCATCTCTGAATGCACAACACGTCGAACTTTGAAGTGGATGGGCTACAGCAGCAGAAGGCTGCGGACATACACTCAGTGACCATTTTATTAGGTACAGGGGGTAGTCTAGGCTGGATGTGTGGACGGTTATAGACACATCTAGAGGTAATAATAAAGTAGATGTGGGTATCAGCAGCAGGTGATGCAAAGGTTCATTTATTTCACTAAGAACCAGTCAGGAAAAATTACTGGCTTATGATCTCACACTGAGCTTCAGTTCTCAATTCCTCAGCAAAGCTGTCCAAGCAAAGACACAGCACTGGGGAATGAATATTTATAAAAATAATCTGTTTTATTGCAGCAATTAGAGATGACAACATTTGAAAAAAACAGGAATCAAAGTAATGAAAATCATTGTTATAATAAAAATGAATCCTGAAACTCAATTAGGTAAAAAATCTCATCAATGAGATTTGACCTTTAAAAAGAAAGCAGAAAAAAAAGTCCAAGCTAATTAAAAATATCTCGTTAACAAATGGCTCTTCAACTGTTCTGAGAAACAATATTTAAAATTATCATAGTGTTATTCAAATTATGCCTCATTAAGAATGCTCTGCTCTCATTAAATTTGAATATTAATGAGCAGAGGTGACAGGATGCATTTGAATACCGTTCTGAGAGAAGAGTCCCTGTTGCAATGCCACGTGGACTCCCTCCAAAAAGCTGCCTTGTCCATCATGGGTCATGCACGAGGTCACCTGGAGGTTATGTTGCCACCAAAAATAAAATAAGGTTGAATAGATAAAATAACTGGGTCCAGGACACACACTGTAGTGTATTCAATATTTCAGTAATATTGTAAATACATTGCAAAGCAACACACACAAAATGCTGGAGGAAATCAGCAGGTCGGGCAGCATCAATGAAAATGAACATTTCAGGCCAGGTGAAAAGACCGAAGACTGGAGAAGAAGGAATCTGATAGGAGAGGGGAGTGGATCACAGTAGAAAGGGAAGAAGGAGCGGACGCAGGAGAAGTAAAAGGTCAGAGGGGGCTTGGGGGGGTGATGGGATGGATATTTTTCAGAAGGAAAAATCAATATACATGCCATCAGGTGGAAGGTACCCAGGCAGAATGGGAATGGGAAACGGAGTTGATAGGATTGGCCGTCAGGAAGTCCTGCTTGTGGCGGATAGAGCAGGGGTGCTCAATGAAGCGGACCTCCAATTTACGGGTCTCACCAACGTAGCGGATGCAGCATCGGGAGCAACGGACACAATAAACGATCCCAGCAGGTTCGCAGGTGAAATGTAAGTATGTTGTTTGATAAGTATTCTTAGTTTGTTTACATAATTCATTATGGTTTATATGTAAGAAGTAAGTGAATGGCATACGTTATTACACCAACACGTCATGTGAGAGCATCCCCACTAAAGGAAAGATAGAAAAACTAAGTAGACAAATATCCCTGCTCCTGTGTTTTTCTTTCAATTAGTTTCTGGAGCTACAAAGCATACCCACTCTTACAACTCAAACATTCTTTTTATTTGACTTGTGCACAAGGGGAACCGTGTGGCTTCCTGTCACCCACACTGTTCTGAACAGAAAACTCCTATTTTTATACAGAGTTCCTTACTTGCAAGATCAATCTCCAAACACAATTTTGTTGTTGTTGTTCGGTCATTAAGTCGAGTCCGACTCTCCGTGGCCTCATGGGCCATAGGGTCCACAGGGTTTTCATGGCAAGATACAGAAGCAGGTTGCCAGGCCTTTCTTCCGTGCAGATACTGCTGCTGCCCAGGTTGGGACCCAGCTGGGTTTGAACTCAGGACCATCTGCCTTGAAGTCCAGTGCTGATGCCACTACACCACCACCACAACAGAGATAAGAATAATGGAAAGATGTGAAACGCACCCAACAACCAAGGGACACTTGCTTAACTAACTTCAAACTGTCATCAATTGTCAGCATATAGTTTCTATTAATTTTAACATCTCTATTGTGAATGGTTGAAATTAATAGAAACTATCTGCTGACAACCAATGACACTTTGAAGTTAGTAAAGCAATCGTCTCTTCGTTGTTGGGTGTATTTCACATCCTTCCATTATTCCTATCTCGTTTGTCTCCAGCAGCCCCTTCTGTGTTAATGACACTACATTTTAAGAAGACCTTTCTGGAAAAGTCTCTCTCATCTGGCTTGAGTATATACTGCCTTAGTCACTTCCCCATCTCGTCTGTAGTAAGCACAGGTGTCTCTGGCAGTCTCACTTCAAAGGTCTGACTTGGCTACAACTAACCCAGGCTACCTTTGCCTGGGCATTGGCTTTAACCCTTGCCTTACCGCAACTTCCACAGTTGAGTGCCACACTAACTGTGCACTGGATTGAGGGGTAGGGTGGGTTGGGGAATCTCAGAAGGGCTGAGGCTGTGGCGCTGAACCCAAACACATCCTTAGGTGTGTTGGTTCAAAGTGACATTCATTTTCTTGCAGGCATTTACAGGAAAATAAAGAAGTAAAGATTGGCAAACAAACAACGTGCAAAAAAAGACTAATCAAGAATCCAGTGATGTCCACTTTAAATACACCCGTCTGCCATTTGATAAATCCTGCACTTAATAACGTGCCAATTGAGTGTATGTTTGTTGTCTTCTGTTGCTAGAGAGCATTGTAGCTAAAAAAGTGGCCAGTGAGGGTAAATGAAAGAGAAATGGAGGGCTGTGTGCAAGGGAGGGAAGGCTTAGATTGCACAACATCGCGGGCTAAAGGGCCTGTATTGTGCCACATGGTGAACACATCACATTTCTGGCAGTTTTTATATATTATTTTGCAATATTATTGTTTTATCTTGTTCCACCTCAATGCACTGTGTAATGATTTTCTTCTTTACTTCTTTATTTTCCTGTAAATGCCTGCAAGAAAATGAATGGCGAGGCAGTATATAGGCACATATATGTACTTAGATAATAAATTTATTTTGAACTTTGAACCAACACAGTTTGGGTTCAGCGCCACAGCCTCAGCCCTTCTGAGATTCCCCAACCCACCCTACCCCTCAATCCAGTGGACAGTCAGTGTGGCACACTCAACTGTGGAAGTTGTTTTATCTCGTTCTGCCTCAATGCACTGTGTAATGATTTGATCTGTATGACCGGTAGGCGAGACACTTTCACTGTATCTGGGTACATGTGACCATAACAAACCAATCCCAATGCAGTATGGGATTGATCAGATCAGGATGCTGATGCAGATTGTAAAGTTCAATAACTTCCCAGCTTTTCTCCTACAAGGCACGAGTGATATCAAACAACCACCAGACATCACAGACTGACAGATCCACAAGGATGGTGTCAGGACTGAAGGCCTTCAGTGGCAAAGAGGGATTGGATGGGCCAGAGATTCTGCACGTGCAGGGAAAAAAGACACCACACAAAACTCTGCAGGTCAGGCAGCATCTATGGAGGGGAGTAAACAGCCACTGTTTTCAGTAAACAGCTTAATTGGATTCAGAATCAATTTATTATCACTAACGTGCTTTTTCAGACAGCAGAACAGTGCAATACACAGAAAGCTATAAATTGCAATAAGAAATGATCTCAGTGGCCACTTCATTATTTACCACCTGAACCTCCTGTACGTAATAAAGTGGACACTGAGCGTGTGTTCGTGATCTTCTGCTCTGTAGCCCATCCACTCC
Source organism: Mobula hypostoma (assembly GCF_963921235.1). NCBI lineage: Eukaryota > Metazoa > Chordata > Chondrichthyes > Myliobatiformes > Myliobatidae > Mobula > Mobula hypostoma. The sequence goes on along the minus strand of NC_086107.1, from coordinate 84,363,497 downwards.
AAGGTTCGATTATGAATTCAGAGATGCTGTTCTGTTGTAATGTGTGGTTATTTGAGTTACTGTCGCTATCCTGTCAGCTTGAACCAGTCTGGCCATTCTCCTCTGACCTCTCTTCCACATCAGACTCTTTCACCCATACTTCATCATTGGATGTTTTTAGGTTTTCACACCGTTCTCTGTAAACTCTAGGTAGTGTTGTGTGTGAAAATCCCAGACGATAATCAGTTTCTGAAATACTGAAACCACCCCATCAGGCACCAACAACTATTCTACAGTCAAAGTCACTTAGATTACATTTCTTCCCATTCTGATGTTTGGTCTGAACAATAACTGAACTTCTTGACCATGTCTGCATACTTTTATGCATTGAGTTGCTGCCTCATGCTTGTCTAATTAGATATTTGCGTTAATGATCAGCTGTACACGTGTACCCGAGGTAGAGTCTTTTGAGTGTATACATACTGTAGTTAATAAATAAATAAACTGTATATAATTAAACTATATGAGTGTTGCAAAAATATTGAAGTAGTGTACATGGATTCATTGTCCATTCAGAAATCTGATGACGGAAGGGAAGAAACTGTTCCGAAAATGTTGAATGTGTTTCTTCAGGCTCCTGTACCTCCTCATTGATGGTAGCAATGAGAGGAGGGCATGTCCTGGGTGATGGAGTTCCTTAATGATGGATGCCATTAGATGTAAACAGTAAAC